>NC_090172.1:57466809-57656809 GCF_024679245.1 Pseudorasbora parva
CAAAACATCCTGCCTCTCTTCCTCACGTTACTTTATCCCATCGTCCTACCTAGATATTTCCCTCTGCTGGTCACATTAGGCATTATAGTTAATCTACTATCAACAGTCTAGGGAACAGGATGTGTTGAACAGGATATCAACACAGGGAATAGATTGAGGGTTATGTATGCGCGCGCAGTGCGTGCGTGTGTGTGTGTGTTCGCGCCGATCTGTTGGGGTGTGTGTGTGTTCGCGCTGATCTGTTGTGTGTGTGTGTGTGTGTTCGCGCCGATCTGTTGGGGTGTGTGTGAGTCTGTGTGAGAGAGAGAGTTTGTGTGCACATGTATGTTTGAGTGCGTGAAGTCGGACAGCTGTGTGTAAATCGGCTGTACACTCGTTATTGCGGTGGAACGTGAGACTGAATGACTGCACTCGAACATGCACTATGGTGTCGGACAACACTACAAATGTCCGTCCCTTCAAATAATGCTCTATTTAAGGGTATAGGGTCGATTTCAGATTCAGCCCCTGTCGTGGAGACTGAGCAGCCCAACATCTCGGTTGAGACAGAGGCTGTGTCCCAATTTAGGGGCTGCATCCTCCTAAGGCCGCATTTGAAGGCCGATTGCGTCACCGCAGAGCGACGAGGCTGTCCCAATTCGAAGGAGCCTTCTAACTGTGCGTTCACACCGCCGGCGGCGAGAGCGGCAAGCTGGCCGGAAGTCATTCATTTTCAATGGTAGCCCGGCGGCGAGCTCCGGCGAGAGCGGCGCGGCGCGTCTTGGACGATTTGGGCGTCGAGGAGAGTTGAAATCAGCTCAACTTTATGGTAATGAGCTATGACGCGGTTCGGCGGCAACAGGCGGCAACCAGTCAGAATGTAGAAGTGCTCCGCTTGAGAGAAATCCAGAGAACGCAGGCCTGTAAACTTTGGTTCCGACCACATTAGTTCCCAAGCAATTTGTAGGAGAGGTTGATCATTTGTGTGCGGGGTTCCCTATCATTTATGACAAGATCATTCATAGTGATGTGTAATTTGTTAAGAAGTCGCGCAACACTATTTTATAGGCGCTAGAACGCTCGTTGTTCAGCGGGTGTGCAATTAATTCTTACTTTCACATTTAAACGATTTCATGAAGTTAATTTATACCCTACTTGTGGTCAGTATATCCATCAACATGCTTGTTTGATTTGCGGCCTCTTTAAATACAGTTTAAAAAAAGAAAAATCATTCGATCTACGTCAGAGCGGCAGCACGTCCACGGAGCTTTCTACAGCGTCGTTGTCAGGGCGGCAAGAGCGAATTTTGACGCTCTCGCCGGCGGCGGTGTGAACGCACGGTAATGCGGCCTGCCGTCAGTGTTGCCAAGTACGCGGTTTTCACGCCGAATTGGGCTACTTTTATGTTGTTGTTGCGGGTAAAAAAATATTTCCACGGGTTGGTTTTCAACCCTGCAAGTACGATTTCGGCGTTCCACCATCCCCAAACGCACAAATTCAGGGGAGAATTTGGCCGCTCAATGGAGACAATTGCATTGGGAGTTTTGGGTTAGTTTTGTTGCAGAGACCTGGCAACCCTTTCTCCCCGGAACGCGAAGGATAGAACGGATTCTCCGCAGCCTAGCCCATCCCACGGCAGAGGAATACAAATATAAATGTAAGTATTGTGTTTTAATTTACTCAAATAACCAACGAAACGTGTTAAAAACCTGGGGTCTTTATTTCTTAACGTGAACTTGACGCCTGCGTTACCACTGCGGCTTTATCCTTAGGTTTGTTTTGTTTTATGGAGCAGTTATAGCAGACAGCTTTATTAAAATAAGGGCAGCAAATTAGTATTTATTTACCCGCCCGAAAAACTCGGCCAGTGTGGATTGACACTGATCACTCTGTCGGGGTTTATTCTGCGATAGGCTGGGTGTACATAATCCTTTACTTATAGCCCCCCTTATCCAGTTGATAACAATAGTCTATCATAAAAGCTGTGTCTACAAATGTTTTAACCAAATTTGAGTATCTAGAAATATAATTTCTGGAGTATTTTGTATACATGTATAATACATACAAAATGTATAGCTGCATCATATATTTAAAATTCCACCCCTGCCTTGCAGGTATACAAAAAAAATTGGGACAACTAAAAAAAATACATGTATGCAAGTTAATAGACATATCTTTGCTGACATGTATTGCTGTTGTGTTTGTTGTTTTTAACAGGAATGTTTATTTTCTCTGCATTAGGATTGCAAGTGTCCTGGGACAGGTGAGGGAGTGGAAAACTTGGCCATGTTTTGTCCTCATGAATGAGGTGTTGGGACAGGCATTCTAACCCTCCTCTCCTCATGGCCTTCACCCCTGAGGACCATGGGCGTCGCTAGGCCCATTTCAGAGCGACTTCAGCTTTTATTTGTAAATAAAAAGTTATTTCTCTGCATTGTTTATTTTTGTAATGCAAATTATTTTTTTTAATGAAACCAATAAATTGCTTACATATTTGTCATGCAAGTTTTGTAAATGAAATCAATTATTCTGTTGGCTACATTTATTTTTGTCATGTCAATTAATTTGTAAATGAAACAATAAATTGTTCTAAAAAAATTTTTTACAGTACTTGTTTACAAGTATTTACAAGATAAGTTACGTTTAAGATGGGAAAAACTAAATAAAATGTTAAATGAACTGTACATAAAAAATAATGGAAGAAAGGGTTTTATGTAGACTTTTAATGAGCTGGGTGGAGACCCTGGATGGGCTGCACAACAGAGACCCTGGTATAGCCTCTGTCAGCGGGACATCATCTGGGATCAGCGCATATTTCCACCTGTCCAACAGGTTTGCAGTGCTGACTCAGTTCACTGCTGCCATGTCGCTTAGATGTTTTCAGAAAGAGTGATGAATAAATTAAATGAACTTACATCCTCAAAATCAAACCATAACATATTTTAACATGCATAACTGTTCTATGAGCTGAACTCTGCAGGACAGCGGCCCTCCAGGACCAATGGTTCCTATCCCGGATCTTGAGACATATTTAAGTGTATTTTATTTTTGGATTCTATAATGTTCATGTTTTAAACAATATCAAAATCTAATACCCATGTATAAAAAGTCAGTTTTTCATACAATATTTGCCTCTGAGATTAAGTTTAAACTCAAATACAGAGTAAATATATTTTGTTGCAGCATTTGTAATGTTTAGCAACTGTGACAGCTGCCGTTGAAGAGTAGCAGTAACAAACTGAACTGCCTAACAACAAAACAACTAAAGATGTTCACTTCCGTCCATTTATGTACATAATAAAGAGTATAAACTACATAAACTCGCATGTTGGTTACACATTAGTTGACATTTGAATATTTATTGCATTTTTTATTTTTTTTATCATTAGATAAGGCTACTGGAGTAAAATGCTTACGTTTCATTTATGTGTAATCTGGCTTTCTTTTTTAAAAAAAAATCTGACGTCGCGGCGCGCAATGAATTCTGGGGTTGGCAAGGCTGCGAAGCATCCATCCGAGTATCCTTCGTTTCACGGGAAAAGAAGGACGCATTTGCAGGCGTTGTTTTGAAGGAGCCTTCGAAGGACCTTTGAATTGGGACAGCCTTCGTCGCGCCGCGGTGACGCAATCCGCTATACCTTCCACTGTAAACAAGTCTCGGTGCGTCCTTTGAAGGCCGCGTCGGCCGCGCACTTCGAAGGACACAGCCTTCAGAGGACGCAGCCCTTGAATTGGGACACAGCTAGAGCCTGTCGTGTGCGCGCCCGCCGATCTGTTTGTGACTTGTGTAGGTGAGTTTGTGTGCACATGTATGTTTGAGTGTGTTTTAAGTATAATTACAAAGGAATTCATTGGTTTTGTTTAACTCTGAAACAATTTTCGAGTTGCGTTGTGGTAAAAATAGCTACGGGTAATGCCAGCTGATTGAGGAGTTCAACCACTCTACGTCATCAACCTAGAACGCAAACAAAATGGCGCCGCCCATGGTCCAAATATAAAATCGATTTTTAAAATAACGTAGATCTTTCATGGGTTTTCTACTACATAATTCAGTAAGAGACATCATTTATGTTATATTAAGCCATACAAGTCTCAACACCAGGGGATCCCTTTAAGGAACAACGAAGAAGAATAATAAAGAGTTCTCTGATTTCATCCAGTGAGTTGTGTCCTTGAATACAGAGTATAGAGGAACAATACATAATAGAGTTAATTTTCCTCACGTTTTTTGGAGCAATGTAAAGGGATTGACAGGGATATATAAGTTTAGCTATACCCTCAGCCTTGGATAGTAAGTTGCGCCCAAAAATGGAAAGATCTCTACTAAGCCAGTGGTTTAAGGATACTTGTATTTGATCAATTTTTTCTTTCATATTAATTTCCTCTCTTTGTTTTTCATCTTCAACCATCTTAACTCCAAGATATTTAACTTCTTTTTTAACAGGGATAGACATTATTTCTGTCTCTTTACAGTCATATAATGCAAGTAGTTCACACTTTTTCATATTTAAACGAAGCCCTGAGGCTTTGGAAAAAATTGAAATGATTTGCAATGCATTGCTAACCATCGATTTATCTCTAAGGAAGAAAACGGTGTCGTCTGCAAACTGACTGAGGCGAAATTCGTAATCAAAAAAATGTATACCCTGAAAATGTGGATGATTTAATATCAGATATGCTAATAGCTGTGTACATAAAATGAACAACTTTGGACTAATTGGACATCCTTGCCTTATTCCACAGGTTATATTTATTCTGGATGTTAATCCTGGGTTTAAGGAGACATAGCTATAAATATCAGTATAGAACATTTTGATCACTGAACAAAATTTTTTGTCGAATCCCAAATTTTCTAACGTAGAAAATAGAAATTCATGTTCTATAGAATCGAACGCTTTGAAATAGTCTATAAATAAAATCAGGCTTTCCGATTCCAGAATAGACCGATAGTCCAGCATGTCCAAAATTAATCTCACATTATTATGTATGCTTCTACCTTTAATAAACGCAGACTGAGATTCATCTACTATTTTATCAATTACTGTTTTCAATCTCTCTGCATAAATTAACGCTAATATCTTATAATCATTGCAGAGCAACGTAATGGGTCTCCAATTGTCTAAACTTGTTATATCTTTTTTTGTTTTAGGGAGTAGGGTTAGTATACCAGTTTTCATTGTTGGAGTAAGACATCCCTCTTCTATACATTCAATAAATACGTTCAATAACAATTCTTTGATATCTTCCCAGAAAAATTTAAAAAACTCAGAGGTTAATCCGTCAATTCCAGGTGACTTCCCATTTTTCATGTGGGGATCTACACAGACAGGCACACAACACAGCTGCATCACATTCACCAAATACCTGGGATCACATGATGTTTTTGGGAGGTCACATGACTAATCAGGAAGTGATAAGTGTTTGCTGGCTGCAAGTCAGACTTTTTTGTGTTGATGCTAGGCACGGTTGTGTGAGTTGGGCTCCCTTTTCATGCAGTGTGATTCTAGAAGCACCTGTCTACTCTCTTCACGCAGGACACAGGCTTCTGAATGACGGATTTACATTTGTGATCACCCCCAGTGTGACCCGAGCTGCTAGGCTGCACTGCAACGGAACATTCACCTTTTTTTGTGCTGTATCAATGTGCTGTTGGGACAGTTGAGCATACTGAGAAGGGACCAGGCCAGCCACTGTTTGTTTTCTTTATTGTACCTTGTTGTTGTTGTTTGATTGTATGTTTGGTTATTCGTGATTTTACCCTTGGGCCCATCACTCATCTGTCACCTTCATAGTACTATTGTGTATCTTTTCTTTTTGATTAATTGTGGTCAATGATGCGGGTGGTTCTCCTCCTTAACTATGTTTTCTGCGTAGGATATTCCTGTACAAGGCCGGATCATCACTGATGCTTTGCCCCTTCCTGTCGGGGGACCACACTGGGGGAGACACTGTATTGGTGTGTACTTGTATCTACAGCACGGTGTGATATTTTGTAGTGGCTTCTAAGGATATTACTTGTGTAGTGCTTGCTGTGTTGCATGTTTCGACTGGTGTGGGGTTGCTGTCTCCTGTTTCTGTCTCTCCAGGGGTCTCCGGAGCAGGGGTTTTGCATTGGCTGATCTGACCTTCTTAGACCGAGGAAAACTTCACCAGTCATTTATTGCAGTATTTTAAAGATCCATTCTTAACAACCTGTTGCATCTGTTTTTTACCCAAGTGTAATAAATTTTGATACTTTTTCATATATGCCTCATGTTGACTATCCCAGTGTGGGGAAAAACTGAGTTAGCCACACTTTATTCACTGAAAGATTTGTGGATTCCTCCTGCCCATCATCAGGGGGTGGCGTAGTCAGACTAAAAAGACGGTACTGCTTGGCAGGTACCACATTCAATTTTTTCAGGGCATTTTCTATTTCTTGTAAATTTATTTCGTTTTCCAAACTTTTTTTTTCACTTTCACCAATCATTTTAATATTGCTCTTAATCAGAGTAAAAAAGGATTCACAGTCCAGTCCTGTATTCTTCTCACCTTCTTCGATCCATCTAGCCCTGGATCGTATTTGCTTTTTCTAAATAAATTTCATCTAACTGTTTTTGGAGGGAGTTCAACTCAGTTATTTCTTCCTCCGAAGCATTAGTTTTACCACAGAGTATGTTAATCCTTATCAGTATTTCTTCCTGTTTTAGTTTATTTGTTTTTGACATGCTTTTCCCTATTTCAATTGCCAACCTCCTCGTTTCAAATTTAAACCATTCCCACTTCCCTTTATTTGACATATCCATTCCTTTTACATTTAAACAAAGGGATTTTATTTGTTTGCAAAAAAAAATCATTTGATAAAAGTCTATTATTTAGTTTCCAAATATTACCTGAAGAGCATGGTTGTTTGGTTATTAACAAGGATAAGCTTATTAAACAGTGGTCGGTGAGCGGAGATGTAATAATCTCACAATTCTGAACATTATTACTTATTGAATGTGAGATTAGCCAGTAATCTAGCCTTGACCGTTGGTTCCTGTTTGAAGCACTAATCCATGTATATTCCAAATTTGTAGGGTTATTCAATCTCCAATAATCAAAAGTATTAGTTTCAATACAGAAATGTTGTAGTACTTCATTGTTTTCAGGTTGTTGGCCTCTAGGAGGTAGCCTATCCAACCAAGAATTTGGAGCAATGTTAAAATCCC
Organism: Pseudorasbora parva; assembly: GCF_024679245.1. NCBI lineage: Eukaryota > Metazoa > Chordata > Actinopteri > Cypriniformes > Gobionidae > Pseudorasbora > Pseudorasbora parva. Next base: position 57,473,979 of record NC_090172.1, read on the forward strand.
CTCCCATAACAACTTTATCTGTCATATGAACAGCTTTCCACTCTGTCACTAGTTTACCAAGTTTTTCTAACATACTTTTGTTGTTCACTTTGTTATTGTATCCATAAATTGAAAGCACAATCATTCTTTGGTTGCATATTTCAATAACTGCAATCAGCCAGTGGCCATCTTTATCTCCTAAGTGACAAATTACTTTTCCGGCAAACCTGTTACAAAGTATCATAACACCTGCCGAATAATTAGTACCATGAGAATATAAAACATTATCCCCCCACTGCTGTTTCCAAAAATTTTCGTCTGCTGTACCTGAATGTGTTTCCTGTAAAAAAATTAAATTTGCCTTAAGTTCTTTACAAAATAAAAAAAGTGCCTTGCGCTTTGTAAGATTTTTCAAACCTCTAACATTTAAGGAAGTAAACAAAACCGACATTGAACACTTAAAGAACAATGAAAATAGTGCTTAATGAAAACGCTCTTGAATTAACAAAAAAGCAGGAATGAGCAATTCTGTCCAAAATATATTAGGGCTCAACCAAAACCCAATGTTTCAGTCTTGGGCTATTTAGCCATGTCAATGAGACTTTTTTCCCAGTCTATTCAACAGCCCATTATAACAGAAGCACAAAAACTCAGAAAACACGTGATTACTTTTTAATCAAAGTTATGGAACATGTCGTATGCATCAAGGATAAACCTTTTTCCCATCAATGATCGCGTATCCTTCCTTCAAAAAGGCCTTCTTTCCGCGTCTCCTGGCTTCGTCCACCCGCGGCCACAGCTTCTCCCTCGCCTCCCGATCCTCTTTGGAAAAATCCTGTTTAAAGATGATCTTCTTCTCTTTACACACTCTGGCCTCCCTCGACATCTTCCAAAGTTCCTCCTTTACCGTTCGCGAAACAAACTGCATAATGATGGGTCTGGGCATGTTGTTGTTCATTGCACCTTTTGTCCCTAAACGGTGAACGGTGTCAACATTTCGGCGGAGATCGTCAACAGAGATGGGGACCACTCTCGTAAGGATACCTATGACTTCATCTCTGGTTTTCTCATCTTCCTTCTCAGGTAACCCCAAGAGCCTGAGGTTCCATCTCCTCTTGTATCTCGCTGTTTCCAACACCTTTTCCTTCAGGGATTTGTTTTCTGCCGCCAGTAACTCAACTTGCCTTTGTAACTTCACAACGTTTTCTTTATTCTCATCCGTGGCTCGTTTAATGGCGTCAGTGCGTTCATCGATGTTCTGCAGTTTGGCTTCTAGGGCATCAAACTTTTTCAGAGCTTCTTGAACATTGTTCATCCTCGCTTCAATGTTCTCAAGCTTCCCATCCAACCCGTCAAATCTTTTCATCACAGACTCAATAGCTAACATAAAGCTATTCGCATTCTCTTCCCTTGTCTTCGCACCTCTCTTTCTCAGCTTTTTGGGTTGTGGACTATTTACAGGAGTTTGATCGCCCTCAAGATTTGCAGAAGATTGCTCCATTTCTTGGATTTCGTTTTCGCTCGTTTCACTCATATCACTCACCACAGTGGTGCTGTAGGCATGGTCGACGATGTTAGCTTCATCATGTTTTTCCATCTTTCCGGTAGGCCTAGTTAGTACTGTATGTGCGATTAATTCTTCAAAAAGTTCAAAAGTTGGTTCAAAAGTTGGTCTAAAACTAATAAAAGTCACTTCTGTCACAATATGGTTTGGTTGATTTTCCTTTAAGTAATGTTTGGACTTAATAAACGTTGTTTTTCTTCTGAGCCTGCTAGAGACTGAACTACTCACTCCGCCATCTTGATTTGTCCCCCCTGATTAGTTCTTTTGAGTCTCGGGTTTGAGTCTTTCGTTCTTCCTGTTAGTCCCATAGAGTCTATGCTGTCAGTAACGGAAACAGAAAAGATTAGTTCTTACGAGTCTTTCTGGTTTGAGTCTTTCGTTCTTCCTGTTAGTCCCATAGAGTCTATGCTGTCAGTAACGGAAACAGAAAAGATTAGTTCTTACGAGTCTTTCTGGTTTGAGTCTTTCGTTCTTCCTGTTAGTCCCATAGAGTCTATGCTGTCAGTAACGGAAACAGAAAAGATTAGTTCTTACGAGTCTTTCTGGTTTGAGTCTTTCGTTCTTCCTGTTAGTCCCATAGAGTCTATGCTGTCAGTAACGGAAACAGAAAAGATTAGTTCTTTTGATCGAGTCTCGGGTTTGAGTCTTTCGTTCTTCCTGTTAGTCCCATAGAGTCTATGCTGTCAGTAACGGAAACAGAAAAGATTAGTTCTTTTGAGTCTCGAGTTTGAGTCTTTCGTTCTTGCTGTCAGTCCCATGCTGTGTGTGTGTGTGTGTGTGTGTGTGTGTGTGTGTGTGTGTGTGTGTGTGTGTGTATATATATATATATATATATATATATATATATATATATATATATAATTGAATTTGTGATGTTAGACTGGAATAGTCAATATATTTTCCATATTTGTATATGTCTGATATTAACTGAGAATAGTATAAAATAAAATTAAAATAATAACTACGTGCTTTTTACTAAAAAGGTTGTGAACTGGTGTTCTATACGGCAACAAGTCACGTGACAAAAGAATGAACGACTCAAACCCGAGACTCGATCAAAAGAACTAATCTTTTCTGTTTCCGTTATTGACAGCATAGACTCTATGGGACTAACAGGAAGAACGAAAGACTCAAACCCGAAAGACTCGTAAGAACTAATCATTTTTGTTTCCGGACCTGTGTCACGCACGGCCCGGGCGGCCCAGCCCCCAGATCTGATCAGAGTCAGACACAGACGAGTCGACAGCTAACGTCTCGAGGAGCTCGAAGACACGAGAGGCGGAGAACAAACGTGATAAATATGAAGTTGCAAGAGAAAGAATGTTTGGGATCAGGAGGTGAGGTGAACTAACAGAGAAACTGCAATAGCCTGACCCAACAACTAATCAATTAATTAAACATTTCAGTTTCTTATAATTTGGCTTTGGTTGCAGTACCCTATAGTTTATTTTTATGTAGTTTTAAAATGTAATCAACATTTTCATAAGTACTAGATGTGTTGGGCTATTTAACATGTCATTTTGGTGAAATGAACGAAATGACTCGAAAAAAGATTCGTTCATTTTGCTGAACGAGACTCAAAGATCCGAACTTCCCACTACTAACTCTATCTCCTCCCCCATCATGAGTGGACATGCCCCCTACTGCTGACTGGCTCACTCTCTCTCCCCCATCATGAGTGGACATGCCCCCTACTGCTGATTGGCTCACTCTCTCTCCTCCCCATCAGGAGTAGACACGCTCCCTACTGCTGATTGGCTCACTCTCCTCTCCCATCATGTGTATACGCCCTGCCCCCTACTGCTGATTGGCTCACTCTCCTCCCCCATCAGAAGTGGACACACCCACTACTGCTGATTGGCTCACTCTCTCCTCCCCCATCATGAGTGTATATGCCCTGCCCCTTACTGCTGATTGGCTTACTCTCTCTCTCCTCCCCCATCAGGAGTTGACACGCCCACTGTGTGTTGTGCTGCTCGGTCCAATCAACTTCCTCAGAAATCATTTACTGCACCTTTAATGGATCATGATGACAAGGTTCTTGATGGTTTGGGTTCTTAACTGAACCTAGTGTACATTAAGCATTTAAAACACACTTAATTGTCTTTAAAATAAATTGGTTTTGGTAATATTTTAAGAATTTACAGTAAAAAGAATACATGTTATTGTCTTTTGTGCTTACAATGAATGGTGATTTTAAATAATAATAATAATAATAATAATAATAATAATCTAGATCTCCTTAATACCTGTTTTGAAACAAAATATTCTTTGATCTAACCTAAACACCTCTGATTGGCAATTGCATTCAAGAAATCAACAGATATGTCTGTGACTGGGAACATAGCTCAAAATATGTTGTAAGTAGAAGCCTTTGATTCTACTCAAATACAGCGAAAATACAGGTCCTGTATGCATGGGATCACGTTTGCCAAATCTCCAATATGCTATTATTACAGAGAAAACTGATCCTTGACCAGCAGTTATGAGCAGCTTTTCCCTCTAAAAGCAATCAGAAGCAGTGTAGCAGCCGAAAATAAAGGATTTAGCTCATGCACTGATGTTGTGCTGTCTTCCTTTGCCTGTTTATTGTCCTTATTATTAAGAGCTACAACAGATGAATACAATATATTGGAATTTGTAAATAATTCCCACTCATATAAATGAACCCCACACTGAGTGGAGCGTGTCGGGTAGGACTGATAACATTTAGGACTGGGGAGAGGGCACCCTGCTCTGAAACCCACCCTGAGCGCTTTATGGGGACGTTCACACAGAATTTGTTTTTCCATTCCACTGCACTACTTTTCCATTATTTTCTATGTAAAAATGCTAGACGGACATGTTTAACCTTGCGCTTGAGTCTTTTGCAGTGTCTCTTACACATGACACGGCATTCCAAAAATGCAGTTCAACTTTAAAATAAAATAAAAGTTTTTCCCCATTCCACTGCCCACGTCTCAAAGCATAAGCAGATTCTCTTTGTGAACCTGCCCTAAGGCCTTTTCATGCTTAATAGAATAATAAATTCCTTTCAAATATCTTTGAGCCCCAAACTGCAGTTATTATTTTCGTTGGTGTTATTTCTGTTTTTATAGTAAATCACAATAACACATTGATCTTATTGTTTTTGTTAAAGCTGCAGCCTGTAAGTTTTGCATCTCTGTTTAAAACCTGCAATTGCAGTTATTTGCATATAGTCATCAATCGTGGGCTGTGCATCGGCACAGCTCGTCAGTGCGGAAGAATCTAATGTTTTGACATTTACATTTAATCATTTAGCAGACGCTTTTATCCAAAGCGACTTACAAAAAAGGGGAGAGCAATAAAAGCAACGAAACAAACAAGGCCAACAACCTGTAAGAGCTGTAAGAAGTCTCAGTTAATTAGCACAGTACAGTTTTTTTGTTTTTTTTTGGACAAACAAAAATTAATGGATAGTTAAAGTGCTATTCTTTATTGGTCAGGTGCAATTGGAAGAGATGTGTCTAAAGATGTTTTTTTAAAAATGGCTACAGACTCAGCAGCACAAATTGAGATCGGCAGGTCATTCCACCAGGTGGGAACGGTCCAGGAAAATGTCAGTGAGAGCGATTTCATGCCTCTTTGGGATGGAACCACGAGGCGCCGCTCACTCACAGAACGCAAGCTTCTGGAGGGTGTGTAAGTCTGAACAAGTGAGTTTAGGTATATTGGTGCAGAGCCAGTGGTTGTTTTGTAGGCGAGAACTAGTGCCTTGAATTTGATGCGAGCAGCCATTGGCAACCAGTGCAGTCTAATGAAGAGAGGCGTAACATGCGCTCTCTTCGGCTCATTAAAGACCACTCTCGCCGCTGCATTCTGGACCAGCTCTAAGGGTTTGATAGTGCATGCTGGAAGCCCTGCCAGAAGAGCATTACAATAGTCCAGTCTGGAGAGAACAAGAGCTTGAACCAGGAGTTGTGCAGCCTGTTCTGATAGGAAGGGTCTAATCTTTCTATTGTTGTATAAAGCAAATCTGCAGGACCGGGCTGTTGCAGTAATGTGGTCAGTGAAGTTTAACTGGTCATCAATCTCAACTCCAAGGTTCCTGGCTGTCCTGGATGGAGTTTTGGTCGATGAACCAAGCTGAGTGGAGAAATTTTGACGAAGTGCTGGGTTGGTTGAGAAAACAAGTAATTCTGTCTTTGCAAGATTGAGTTGAAGGTGATTCCCCTTCATCTAGTCAGAAATGTCTGTGAGACTGTAGGATCATCTGGTTGAAATGAGAAGTAGAGTTGAGTGTCATCAGCATAGCCGTGATAGGAGAAGCCGTGTTTCTGAATGACAGAACCTAATGATGACATGTAGGTGGAGAAGAGGCCCTGGGGAACCCCAGTAGCTAGATGATGTGACTTAGACACTTCACCTCTCCATGACACCCTGTAGGACCTACCAGAGAGGTAAGACCTGAACCACTGGAGAGCAGTTCCTGAGATCCCCGTCTTCTTAAGCGTTGACAGGAGGATCTGGTGGTTAACTGTGTCAAAAGCAGCAGACAGCTCCAGCAGGATGAGCACTGAGGATTTGGAAGCTGCTTTTGCCAGTCTCAGTGCCTCAGTTACCGAGAGCAAGGCAGTCTCAGTCGAATGGCCGCTTTTGAAGTCGCATTGGTTGTTGTCCAGGAGGTTGTTCTGTTCAAGAAACATAGAGAGTTGATTGAGCACAACTCGCTCAAGTGTCTTTGCAATGAAAGGCAGAAGGGATACCGGTCGGTAGTTTTCTAAAAGTGCTGGATTCAGAGAGGGTTTCTTAAGCAGTGGGGTTACCCGAGCCTGCTTAAATGCTGTGGGAAAGGTTCCTGTGTGAAGAGAAGTGTTGACAATGTGAGTGAGTGCAGGAGTGATTGAAGAAGAAATGGCCTGATGGAGGTGAGTGGGTATAGGATCAAGTGGACAGGTAGTAGGGTAATTGGAAAGGATGAGTTTAGAAATATCTGCCTCTGAGAGCGGAGAGAAGGATGGAAGTGTGTTGTTGAGATGTGCATGTCAGTTTGTAGTGAGGAGAACTGGTTGCTGATAAGAGATGTTTTGTTTGTGAAAAATGATGCAAAGTCATCAGCTGTAAGAGTTGATGAAGGAGGGGGAGGAGGAGGACAAAGGAGAGAGGAGAATGTTTTAAAGAGTGTGCGAGAGTCAGAGCATTTGTTGATTTTGTTGTGGTAGTATGTCGTTTTAGCAGTGGAGACATTTGTAGAGAAAGAAGAGAGAAGAGATTGATACAAGGTAAGGTCAGTATAGTTTTTAGATTTCGGCCATTTCCTCTATGCCGCCCTGAGTCCAGAGCGATGTTCAGGGAGAACATCAGACAGCCAGGGGGCAGATGGGGTGGGGCGGGATGGTCTGGATGAAAGGGGGCAAAAACTGTCTAAGGAGGATGTTAGAGTGGAGCAAAGAGTGTCAGTAGCACTGTTAGTGTCCAGTGCTGAGAACTGAGCGGTGGAGGGAGTGAAGATGAAACCATAGTGGATAGGCGAGAGGGAGAGAGTGAGCGTAGATTACGCCGAAAGCTAATCTGTGTAGGAGTACGTGTTGTATCAGGAGTCAGTATGAGGTTAAGAGTGATGAGAAAGTGGTCTGAGGTGTGTAATGGAGTAACTAAAGTGTTGTCCGTGGAGCAGTTGCGTGTGTAGATGAGGTCTAATTGGTTACCTGATTTGTGAGTAGCCAAAGTAGATACTAACTTAAGGTCAAATGAAGTCAGTAGAGTGCTGAAGTCTGCGGCTAGGTGTTTATCAAGATGGATGTTGAAGTCACCAAGCAGAATCAGTGGAGTGCCATCCTCAGGGAAGCCAGAAAGTAACACATCCAACTCCTCCACAAAGTTACCGAGGTGACCTGGAGGACGATAGACCACTACCACATGGATTTTAACAGGGTGAGTAATAGTGATTGAGTGTGATTCAAATGAACTGGCCGGTAGAGGATGATCGAAATGGATCAAATTTCCAATCATTTGAGATAAGCAAATCAGTACCCCCACCCTTCCCAATAGGCCAAGGGGTGTGTGAAAAAGTTAAATTGGTTGAGAGGGCTGCAGGAGTGGCAGTGTCCTCTGGTTTGATCCAGGTCTCAGTTAAGGCCATTAGGCTGAGCTGAGAATTAGTCCCAATAGATTAAATAAAGTCTGCTTTGTTTACAGCAGACTGGTAATTCCAGAGACCAATTGGAATAGAGAGTAAAGTAGCAGAGGATGTTAGGATATAGCGCAAATTATTAGGATTGCGGCATCTCGCACATACAGAGCTTGATTTACGAGTGCTAGTAGTAATAGTTGAAAGCACATGGTGAATACAGATCAGAGAAAAGGCCAGATAGAAATTAGAAAAACCGAACACAAATAATGAAAAGGAAAATGATACTCAAGTGCCTTGTCGGGGTCCTTGCTCGGGCGGAGTTGCACAAGGAAGAGTTGAAGTCTTTACACTCGTCGGTCTTGCACAAGGAAGAGTTGAAGTCTTTACACTCGTCGGTCTTGCACAGGGAAGAGTTGAGGTCTTTACACTCGTTCTTGCACAGGGAAGAATTGAAGTCTTTACACTCGTCGGTCTTGCACAGGGAAGAGTTGAGGTCTTTACACTCGTTGTTCTTGCACAGGGAAGAGTTGAAGTCTTTACACTCGTTGTTCTTGCACAGGGAAGAGTTGAAGTCTTTACATTCGTCGGTCTTGCACAGGGAAGAGTTGAAGTCTTTACACTCGTTGTTCTTGCACAGGGAAGAGTTGAAGTCTTTACACTCGTTGTTCTTGCACAGGGAAGAGTTGAAGTCTTTACACTCGTTGTTCTTGCACAGGGAAGAGTTGAAGTCTTTACACTCGTTGTTCTTGCACAGGGAAGAGTTGAAGTCTTTACACTCGTCGGTCTTGCACAGGGAAGAGTTAAAGTCTTTACACTCGTTGTTCTTGCACAGGGAAGAGTTGAAGTCTTTACACTCGTCTTTCTTGCACAGGGAAGAGTTGAAGTCTTTACACTCGTCGGTCTTCACACAAGGATGGCTTCACACTGCCGCTTCCGCTGCCGCGGACTATCACGCTATTTACACTCACCTGAGTATCGTTATTGAAAGCAGCTGGGAACGCCCCCAACAAACTCACTCACAACGTGGCAATGACCAAACAAATGCTAACTCCTCCACACACACACCGCGAGAATACACCAAAACTAATAATACACATCACTGCACTACACAGACACACTTATCCCAACAACAAATGAACAAACAATCAAATGAGAAAACTTACAAACACTTACAGAGTAATTGTCTATCAGTCAATCGATGCTTGACCTCGGAGGAGGTGAAATTTGAGGAGGATGTGTCGCTGTCAGTCAACGCACTGGTGTGGATACTGTACCACTTTTTAGGGCCCTATAAAATCCGTTTTATTTTTTCCCAAATTCCGTTTTTTCCGTTTTAATTTTTGCTAATTCCGTTTTTTCCGTTTTAATTTTTGCAGATTCCTTTTTTCCCATTAAAAAGTTTGGCAATTCAGTTTTTTTTAACCCTTTACTGTTATTTTGGTGAAAAAAGAGTATGCTTTTAATGTTAATATAATAGAACATAAAACAAAAAATAGGAATGACCTTAAATTTATCGAGGTAACAAACATCACATTTACTTTTTAGGACAAATATGATGCAACATAACACTGCACTTCAAGTACTTCAAATATTAATCAGTTATTAGCTTTAAACTTTCCGGTAAAATAAATTATAGTCGTTTATATAAGTTAAAATGATAGTGCTCCATTAGCTTTTTCTTTCAAGTAAATTTTTTTAAAAAGAACTAAAAAAAAAAAAAATCATAATCATCTTTTACATACAGTACTATTAAGTAAAACATTTAAAGCTGAAAATTAACATTAAAAAATAACACATTTCACCATGAAATCATGTAGTGAAATGTTCTGTGTGTTTAACAATCACCACTATAATATCCAGAGCTGTGAAAAATAAAAATACAGGAAAACACAACACTGCATGAAGTTATTTCCCCCAACTTCAAAGGCCCCTTTAAATGATTAAAACTAGATGCTTATCTTAACTTTAAGGTTACTTATCATGTAAACTACCCGTATACAGCATGTTAAATGCATATGTTTGGAACAGAGGAAAAACGGTCGCAATTGCAGCAGAAATGCATTGCTGCCTAATGTGCCCATTATAAATCAAAGCACGAGATGACAGGGGTCGAGCAGAACACCGGAAAATCTGACAGAATGGACAGTATTTGTCTGTATGTGCAATACACGCGCCGCGGTTCAGCTGCGCGCGTGACCAATGCTGCTCGAGCACAACGAGCGCGCGGCTCCCGCTCTCCATTCGCAAAGCTCCTGCGCGTGCAGCGTGAAACCGCCGTTAGCGTCGAGTTTCTTAACTTTTTCGCTGCTGAAAGCAGGGCCGTGGAGACCAACTTCGCCATACTTTCATTGTTTTGAAGGGTGAGCTGAAATGACGGGAGGGGTTGTGTCGCGAAGATGTGCTTCCCCCGGTCTACACTTTCCTCCGACATAGGCTACCTTCTCCACCCACACGACACAGAATTTCATTAGAAATATGTAAAATTCCGGGGAAATCTGCGTTAACACTAGATTCCGCGTTTATATACAGATTCCGCGTTAATATGCCAATTCCGCAATTCCGTGATCGCGGAAATTATAGGGCCCTAACTTTTGTTCTGACCAACTGAGACAAAAACCATTACAATAAATCATACAACCAACAGTGATTAAACCTAACGATTGCTTAACTCACATCACATCAAACCGTGCAAATTATTATTGTTATACTTCATTCTCAAATTGTTAATGTTGACAACATCAGCATTCTGTGACTAATTCCTTTTAGTGTGTATTAACATTACCTGTCAATTACTGTAAATTCTTATCTTTTGCTTTTGACTACAGGTGAATCTCCAGTTGTCACTGATGATGTCATTTAGACCTTTCTGGATTACAGTCCGCAATCAAAATAATCTGTTTAATTATTCCAGCTGCTGTGAGAGAAGGTTATAAATGATCCGCCACCTGCAGCATCCTTACATGCGATAGCATACTAGCCGGACTTCTTTGTGTGTACAGACCACAGACTGTAAAAAAGTATGGATGTAGTGTCCGTGACGTCACACATAGGATTTCGATGAGCCGTTCTGAAGTGTAAAGTAGAGACGAGCTGGCCGTCGCCATCTTGCCAACGCGTCATGCCCGAATAACAGAAAATGGACAAAGAGGCCGGACATGGGTGGAGATGAGGTTAACAGACAGCGGATAAACGGCTGTCCAGCTGTCACTCAAAGTGGCCACGCCCTTAATTATGCAGAACTTTAAGGCTTTACATAATGTAAACGAATGATTTATAAAAAAAAACCACCCCCCTCCCAGTTGTCATGAAGGGCAAAATTAGCCATATTGACCAAAACCACATTTTGTACCAGGCTGTAAACATGTTTTTTTTCTGCTGTAAAGTTGGGCTTTTTAACATGGGCTTAATGAGATTCTGCTTCCTTCTGGAGTCTGTCAGTTTAAGTCACTTCCATATTGGCTTCAAGAGAAACTAGGGGAGGTTGCTGCTTGGTACAGACGTGACGTAATGATGCAGACAAACAGCGCCATGCTCGAATTTACCGTGGAAAGCCGCCAGTACCACTCAAATTACAGCACATTATTAATATTAAGCTTACCGTTGTTAATTGGGCTAATAGGCCTAAGGAGATCGTTTTGAACACTGGTTGGTTATGTTTTGTTCTAAAATTGATTTTAGATTATTTTTAACAAACAAACAAACAAAAAAGTTACAGACTGCATCTTAGTAGTTCATATACTATAGCAAGTGTCAAAATGATTGATGGTGACCTTTGACCTACCACGCCCCCTTCGTTCCCCTCCCCCCACAGACCACCCAGGTTGTTCCCCTCCCCCACCGACCACCCAAGTTGTTGTCACCTTTGACCTTATGTATACTCTGAGGGTCAATATGACCTTTGAGGTTACATGTTTGAAATTCCGGTGATGACTTCTGACCTGTGATTGTTTTCGGTAGTGATCAAATGAAAGAATGGTGGTTTTGAACTTTGACTCGGCAATTTGAGCTGTGATTTCAGGGAGGTCCAGACCACGTGAGGTGCTTCCGCATTCCATGGCAAGTGACAAAATAAGATTGTATTATCATCATTATAGGACGACAGGCTTTTCCTCTCTCTCTCTCTCTTTCTGACACACACACACACACACACACACACACACACACACACACACACACACACATGAAATTGGTTTTATAAAGGGAAATACATTTCTATTTTAAATGTAATGGAAACAAAATATATATTATTTATGATACAATTTATTTTACTAAAATATAAAACAACTTTCAGAGAGCGGACAAAAACTGGTTATTTTACATTCATGTATATACATTAGATGTTTTACAAGAGAAAAACAAACATTATTTTACTAAAATGTACTGAAACATTGTGAAACTAGTGAAATTGTGAAATTAGTGTAGCTGTATGAATATACAAAAAACACCTTGCAAAAGTGGTCCTTTTACATCCATGTACATTAAATTAACGTATTACAAAGAAAAAATACAGGTTGTAAAGTTGAAAATCATTCTCTCCCTCTCACTGACCAAGACACCAACACTCACACCCAGGGAGGTGTCACAGCCACGGCAGACGGGGGAGTATTCTATGGACAAGACAAAGTCTACATTCCTGTTTGTCTGTGCCTGATGAATACTGTTCTTCTTCGATTTTACAGTTTGAGGAATCAGACCCAAAACCCAAACTTGAGAGCATTGAAGTGCAAGGCCTGGACAATTGTGGACAGAAGACTCAATCACAGGAGATTCCAGGAACTATTAAAATCTTTCAGCATCAAATAGGGAACAAAGTTTATACCGTGCACAAAGTTGAATTCTGAAGAGGGCGTCTTTAACACAGTGGATTTCTGAAATGGCTGCACAAAAGCTTTTGGACTGTAACCAAGACCCCAATAATATGAGGGCTGTATGCAGTCAAAAGAACTCCATTGATTCAATGTTTAAAGACCTTTATAGAGGCCAGATGGTCGGATTGATGCAAAAGATTATCGAATCCGTACGTGAACCGGATAATGACTGCTCAAGGTACACTAAATGTGTAAAAATCTCAAACATAAAATGGAAAACATAAGAGACCTGACAAATTCATGGCCTGATATGACTTGTGTGTGTCATAATACTAAAGAGCCTCTCTGTGTATTCCTCAGAAAAGTTTTCGATGTGATTGTAGCCAGGGCCGGCGCGTGCCTATAGGCGAACTAGGCAGCCGCCTAGGGCTGCAGCTCAGCCAGGGCGGCAAGAGAGAGAGAAGGCGAGAGAGCGAAAGCGAGAGAGAGAATTTTTTTTATAAATTTATTTGTTAGTTTTACATTAGGTAGGTTACAATTATCGCACTTATATCAACAACATTTTTTCCCACTCCATTAGTATGAATTTAAATTAACTTTAAATTTATAATAAAAATTCCCGCCCGATCGCGCCCCCACCTCACTTAGAGCAGCATCGATTAGTATATGCGTGCAAAATACGCTCGACTGTGCCATCCGTTCCGTGGAAGAGCGCTTTCCGCTGCTTCGAGACCATATGCGCGCTTTTTTGGATTTTTATATGACATCGCATCTCTCAAAGAAATAGGAGAACAGCCTACAATAGTTCTTCAGGATTGCTTAAGACTGGAAAAGTATGGCGTTATTTCCCTGTCAAATGTCGAGAGCGCAAATCTCTCTGCGAGCGCGCGGAATATAATGTGCGAGCGCGAATCTCCCTGCTCGCGCGCGAGAACTCTGCGTGCGCTCTCCCTCAGATACGCTGCTCTTGTTAGAAATTTTTGTCTGGGCTCACTCAGAGAATATGCCTGCACTTAAAACGATTATGCAATGTTACTATGTTTGATTATTTAATTTCTGTACCTGAATCACTGTGTCCTGCAGCTTCAACTGTTCACTTGTATTCAATAATGTTTTACATTTATATTATTAGGCTGAGAATTGTGAAATTTCACTGATATCTACTGTTGTGGGTGCTTATTTATTGTTACTTTTTTATTTATTTATTGTTATCCCCTGGGTATGTCCCTCGCCCAGCTCCTCCAACCTCCCTCTTTGATGCTGCCCTCCCCAAACTCAGCGAGGTAACAGAGGTGGTCCGGAAGGCAAGATCAGCCTCAGCCCCAGGCCCGAACGGGATACCTTACAAGCTTTACAAGTACTGCCCAGGGGTCTTGAGACACCTCTGGAATCTGCTGAGAGTGGCCTGGAAAAACCAAGTTATCCCGTCAGAGTGGCAGAGAGCTGTCACAGTTTTCATTCCAAAGGAGCAGAACTCCAGAACGATCGGCCAGTTTAGGAGTATCGCCCTCCTGAATGTCGAAGGGAAGATTTTCTTCTCCATCCTGGCCAAGAGGTTGACCAGCTACCTCACAGGAAATGGGTACATCGATACCAGCTGCCAGAAGGCAGGTGTGCCAGGCTTCCCAGGGTGCGTGGAACACTCTGCAGTAATATGGGAGCAGATCCAAAGGGCGAAAAGAGAGAGAGGTGACCTGCACGTAGTGTGGCTTGACCTTGCTAACGCATATGGGTCAGTCCCTCACCAACTCATCGAGTTCGCCTTGGACTTCTTCCATGTCCCAATCGGTATAAGAGCCTTGGTGGCCAAGTACTTTGGAGACCTCCAGATGTGCTGCACCCACCAGGACTTCACAACAGGCTGGCAACAGCTGGAAGTAGGCATTGCCATGGGATGCTCAATCTCGCCCATCTTGTTCGTCACAGCCTTCGAGATCATCCTCATAGGGGCTAGGAAGATGGTCGGAGGAGTGAAACTGCCATCAGGAATAAGACTACCAGCAGTTAGAGGTTACATGGATGATATCACCACCATGCTCCGGACAGCAGCATGTACAACAAGACTGCTGAAGAGGATCGACGAGCTTGTGGGCTGGGCGAGGATGAAGATCAAACCACCCAAGTCACGCAGTTTGTCGATCAGGAAGGGAGTCAGAAATGACGACACCATCTTTGTCGCAGGTGGTGAGAATATCCCACTGCTGGCAGATCAACCGGTTCGTAGCCTGGGTCGTACCTATACAGCAGAGCTCTCAGACAGGCAGATGGGGGAGACAGTGAGGAAGCAGCTCGCAGATGGCCTGTTCAAGATCAACCAAAGCCAACTCCCCGGAAAGTACAAAGTTTGGTGTTACCAGACAATACTGTACCAAAGGGTGATGTGGCCACTGAAGATGAGCGAAATCCCCTCGTCAGTGGTAAACAAGATGGACGGGCTGGCAAACTCGTTTATCAGGAAGTGGCTGGGACTACCAAGATGCTTCTCGGAGGTAGGCCTCTTCGGGAGGAACACGCTACAGCTACCACTTCGATCCATCATCGTGGGATACAAGCAAGAGAAGGCTCGACTGGTGCTGGAGCTGAGGGAAACCACTGACCAGCTGGTGAGAGCAGCGGGCACCCAGATAAGAACGGGAAGAAAGTGGAAAGCCCAAGAAGAGGTCGATGTGGCAATCGGCAGGCTGAAGCACCGCGAGGTGGTCGGCAGAGTCCAGGAGGGCCGGGCAGGCCTTGGGAGGGGCGATTTTCCCTTGTTCTGGTCAAAGGCTTCCAAAGAAGACCGAAAAGCCATGGTGGTGGCGGAAGTGGCAAAAGCAGAGCACGAACGCCTTAACATCAAAGCGGTGTCCCAGGGCCAACAAGGACGTTGGACGGCATGGGAAGGTCTCATTGACAGGTCCATGTCATGGTCCGACCTATGGAAGATCCCCCAAGCTAGGCTCAGCTTCCTGATCAGAGCAACTTATGACTCCTTGCCTTGTCCCCGAAACCTCCACCAATGGTTTGGTGCCGAAGAGACCTGTTCCCTTTGTAACACCAGCAACACAAGCCTCCAGCACATTCTGTCGGGCTGCACAACAGCATTGTCCCAAGGCCGCTACAGGTGGCGACATGACCAAGTACTGAAGAAGCTGGCAGAGGTGGTAGAGTCATGCAGAAAGGAGGCAAACAGCAGACCTTCCGCTCATGGACGACATTCCATCCAGTTCGCGAGGGCTGGAGAGAGTGTCAGACCCTCCCGCCAGAGAGATATAGCAAGGCTCCTCTCACCGGGATGTGAGTGGACCATGAGGGTCGACTTGGGAAAGCAGCTCCAGTTCCCCAGGGAGATAGTGGAAACATCCCTGCGGCCAGACCTCGTCATGTGGTCAGAAGCTTGCAAGACCGTCTTCCTGGTGGAACTCACTGTACCATGGGAGGGAGGTGTGGAGGCTGCGTATGAACGGAAGCGAGCCAAGTACTCGGATCTGGCGACAGAGTGCAGGGAGGCGGGCTGGAAAGCCATTATCTGCCCTGTGGAGGTGGGGTGTAGGGGCTTTGTAGGTTCCTCATCCGCTCGCCTACTCCGCGACATGGGATGCACAGGAGCGAGACATCGGAAAGCCATGAAAGAGTTGGCAGAGGAGGCGGAGAAAGGCAGCTTTTGGCTGTGGCTAAGGAGGAAGGAGAAGGTTTGGGGGGCAAACACCTAGGGCATCAGCAGGGGGTGGCAGGGAGAGATCCCTGCCATCGCTCCGCCACCACGAGACGTACTGGGGTTAAAGGAGCGAAACGTCGATGAGTGGTGGTCCCCAGCTGATGACCCGTTCAGGCTCACGGAAGTGTTCAGTGTGGTGTCACGGCACACCAGTTCAAAAGGCACTGGAGGAGGTGCGTCAGGCAGTGATGTCCAGCAGGAAAACCATCACCTGTATCTTGATATACACAATCTGGAGGCATCCAGTGACTACTGTGAAAGGGCAGTTGGCATCCAGGGAAGTCTGGAGGACATCCAGGAAAGACTGGATGACTGCAGGAAAGTCTGCACAGGGAGTGGAAGGCTAGTTACCTAACTCACTAGTCTCATAAAAGGGACACCCTAATCTCACTACGAAAACGAATAAAGAAAAACAACCCGATTGCCCTCCGAGAGGCGGGGTGGAAGAAGGGCAAAAATGGACGGATTTCCCGGAAACGACTGGAACGGACATGGACAAAGGTGCTAGGATCATGAGAAGATGCAGGTGTGGGTGGGAAAAAGTGACCACCTTCAGAGGGTTGCGGATCCACCAGGGAAGGAAGAAGTGTGAAGAGGGGGGCCAACAGCAACATTGCACTGCAACCGCAGGTCAGACAAGAGGAACCCAAGGCCAGGTCGCAAACCACAGTGCCGAGGGATCCACCGTTGCTGTTGAAAGGCAGGTGGAGGACACAGGAGGGCCCGCGATGGATGCCAATGCCTCTGAGAGTGGCACTGATGGAGACACACACAGAACACAAAGCAACCCCAACAACCGCAAGCAAAGCAATAGGACAGAGAGGAGAGAACCCGGAAGGAGACAGATGGTGAAATGGCCAAAAACCAACGAAGGCGCGGTCTGGCAGAAGCTGGACAGGGACCTCAGCCTTATCCTGGAGCACTCATTGCGTGGACAAGTGGAAACCAAGCTGAACCGTATCGGAGACATCCTGTATGATGAATGCATAGGCATCTTCGGAGCAACTGCTGGAAAGCGGAGAGCTTGTCCAGTGCAGAAGGGGAGGAGGGAGAGGGAGATCGAGCAGTTGGTGAAGAGGCGGCGCCAGCTCCGAAAACAGTGGAGGAAGGCAAGCAGAGAGGAGAAGGAGGGCCTGAAACCACTGTGGGACGAGGTGAGAAAAGAGCTTGCCGGCCTACGGAGGGCAGAGCGCATCCGCAAGCGCAGAAGGCGGAAGGAGAAAGAGAGGAGTAACTTCTTTAAAAAATCCCTTCAAGCATGCCAGACAGCTGCTAGAGGATAAGAGAAGCGGAAAGCTTGAGATCACCAAATCTGAGCTGGAGAGCTACATAAAGGAGCAGTACAGTGACCCAGCGAAGTCAACTCCGCTGGGATCCCCTGGGTATGTCCCTCGCCCAGCTCCTCCAACCTCCCTCTTTGATGCTGCCCTCCCCAAACTCAGCGAGGTAACAGAGGTGGTCCGGAAGGCAAGATCAGCCTCAGCCCCAGGCCCGAACGGGATACCTTACAAGCTTTACAAGTACTGCCCAGGGGTCTTGAGACACCTCTGGAATCTGCTGAGAGTGGCCTGGAAAAGCCAAGTTATCCCGTCAGAGTGGCAGAGAGCTGTCACAGTTTTCATTCCAAAGGAGCAGAACTCCAGAACGATCGGCCAGTTTAGGAGTATCGCCCTCCTGAATGTCGAAGGGAAGATTTTCTTCTCCATCCTGGCCAAGAGGTTGACCAGCTACCTCACAGGAAATGGGTACATCGATACCAGCTGCCAGAAGGCAGGTGTGCCAGGCTTCCCAGGGTGCGTGGAACACTCTGCAGTAATATGGGAGCAGATCCAAAGGGCAAAAAGAGAGAGAGGTGACCTGCACGTAGTGTGGCTTGACCTTGCTAACGCATATGGGTCAGTCCCTCACCAACTCATCGAGTTCGCCTTGGACTTCTTCCATGTCCCAATCGGTATAAGAGCCTTGGTGGCCAAGTACTTTGGAGACCTCCAGATGTGCTGCACCCACCAGGACTTCACAACAGGCTGGCAACAGCTGGAAGTAGGCATTGCCATGGGATGCTCAATCTCGCCCATCTTGTTCGTCACAGCCTTCGAGATCATCCTCATAGGGGCTAGGAAGATGGTCGGAGGAGTGAAACTGCCATCAGGAATAAGACTACCAGCAGTTAGAGGTTACATGGATGATATCACCACCATGCTCCGGACAGCAGCATGTACAACAAGACTGCTGAAGAGGATCGACGAGCTTGTGGGCTGGGCGAGGATGAAGATCAAACCACCCAAGTCACGCAGTTTGTCGATCAGGAAGGGAGTCAGAAATGACGACACCATCTTTGTCGCAGGTGGTGAGAATATCCCACTGCTGGCAGATCAACCGGTTCGTAGCCTGGGTCGTACCTATACAGCAGAGCTCTCAGACAGGCAGATGGGGGAGACAGTGAGGAAGCAGCTCGCAGATGGCCTGTTCAAGATCAACCAAAGCCAACTCCCCGGAAAGTACAAAGTTTGGTGTTACCAGACAATACTGTACCAAAGGGTGATGTGGCCACTGAAGATGAGCGAAATCCCCTCGTCAGTGGTAAACAAGATGGACGGGCTGGCAAACTCGTTTATCAGGAAGTGGCTGGGACTACCAAGATGCTTCTCGGAGGTAGGCCTCTTCGGGAGGAACACGCTACAGCTACCACTTCGATCCATCATCGTGGGATACAAGCAAGAGAAGGCTCGACTGGTGCTGGAGCTGAGGGAAACCACTGACCAGCTGGTGAGAGCAGCGGGCACCCAGATAAGAACGGGAAGAAAGTGGAAAGCCCAAGAAGAGGTCGATGTGGCAATCGGCAGGCTGAAGCACCGCGAGGTGGTCGGCAGAGTCCAGGAGGGCCGGGCAGGCCTTGGGAGGGGCGATTTTCCCTTGTTCTGGTCAAAGGCTTCCAAAGAAGACCGAAAAGCCATGGTGGTGGCGGAAGTGGCAAAAGCAGAGCACGAACGCCTTAACATCAAAGCGGTGTCCCAGGGCCAACAAGGACGTTGGACGGCATGGGAAGGTCTCATTGACAGGTCCATGTCATGGTCCGACCTATGGAAGATCCCCCAAGCTAGGCTCAGCTTCCTGATCAGAGCAACTTATGACTCCTTGCCTTGTCCCCGAAACCTCCACCAATGGTTTGGTGCCGAAGAGACCTGTTCCCTTTGTAACACCAGCAACACAAGCCTCCAGCACATTCTGTCGGGCTGCACAACAGCATTGTCCCAAGGCCGCTACAGGTGGCGACATGACCAAGTACTGAAGAAGCTGGCAGAGGTGGTAGAGTCATGCAGAAAGGAGGCAAACAGCAGACCTTCCGCTCATGGACGACATTCCATCCAGTTCGCGAGGGCTGGAGAGAGTGTCAGACCCTCCCGCCAGAGAGATATAGCAAGGCTCCTCTCACCGGGATGTGAGTGGACCATGAGGGTCGACTTGGGAAAGCAGCTCCAGTTCCCCAGGGAGATAGTGGAAACATCCCTGCGGCCAGACCTCGTCATGTGGTCAGAAGCTTGCAAGACCGTCTTCCTGGTGGAACTCACTGTACCATGGGAGGGAGGTGTGGAGGCTGCGTATGAACGGAAGCGAGCCAAGTACTCGGATCTGGCGACAGAGTGCAGGGAGGCGGGCTGGAAAGCCATTATCTGCCCTGTGGAGGTGGGGTGTAGGGGCTTTGTAGGTTCCTCATCCGCTCGCCTACTCCGCGACATGGGATGCACAGGAGCGAGACATCGGAAAGCCATGAAAGAGTTGGCAGAGGAGGCGGAGAAAGGCAGCTTTTGGCTGTGGCTAAGGAGGAAGGAGAAGGTTTGGGGGGCAAACACCTAGGGCATCAGCAGGGGGTGGCAGGGAGAGATCCCTGCCATCGCTCCGCCACCACGAGACGTACTGGGGTTAAAGGAGCGAAACGTCGATGAGTGGTGGTCCCCAGCTGATGACCCGTTCAGGCTCACGGAAGTGTTCAGTGTGGTGTCACGGCACACCAGTTCAAAAGGCACTGGAGGAGGTGCGTCAGGCAGTGATGTCCAGCAGGAAAACCATCACCTGTATCTTGATTTACATATTTAAGGTTACATTGGTCAAAACAATGAAAACAAATAAGTATAACACATGATATTCACCGTCTCTGGACCCCCTAAAGCAGCCTTGGCCACCCCATGTATAAAAGTCTAGTTCTGCCACTGCCAGTGGATTATTTAGAAATGTATGCCAACTTTTGCGGTGAAAGGTAACTTAACTCACAAATTGCAGTAACATTTTCCCAACAAAATGGATTTCATTAATTTAGTAGTCAGTATTTTTAATTAGTTTTATTCTGTTGCATTTGTGTTTGATGCAGTTAGATATATCATAATTTTACTGGGGCATTTTGCCCCCTTATCTATTATTACATTATATATGCTTATATTATATCTATTAGGGGGCATTTTGTTCAGATTTTAATTATTTTTGCCTTTTGGAATCTGAATTCTCGATTGCACTGGACACGTTTTAAGTGCAGGCATATTCTCTGAGTGAGCCCAGACAAAAAATTCTAACAAGAGCAGCGTATCTGAGAGCGCACGCAGAGTTCTTCAGGGAGAACTGGAGATTCGCGCTCGCACATTACATTCCGCGTACAAGCAGAGAGAGATTTGCGCTCGCGCATTATATTCCGCGTGCGAGCAGAGAGAGATTTGCGCTCGCGCATTATATTCCGCGCGCGAGCAGAGAGATTTGCGCTCGCGCACTATATTAATGTACTTTCGCGCTACAATAATGCGCTCTCGAGTTTGCAATCTTGTGGTGCATATGGTACGCACTTTATGGTGTATTATACATACGAACCGTATTATTAGGGTTATGGCGTATTATACGCATACAGTGCGTATCTATTTATACGCATGACCATGAGATTGTGTTGATTTTTCCAAATGTTTTTATAGCATTGAGAGTGCTTCTCACTCTCCCCGTCACTGAGCTCTGGAGAACGCAGTTTCTCAAAGCTTAAACTGATTAAAAATGATCTCCGAGTCCGACGTACAATGACAAAAGACAGACTCAATGGACTAGCAACATTTGCAATTGAGCACGAACTTGTAGAAAAAGTTAAACTCGAGGACGCAATCAAAGCGTTTGCCGCTGCGAAAGCCCGACGCGCACGCTTCTCAAATGTAGGCTATTATGTGAATGTCTGTTTGTGTGTATCAGTCAAGAAAAAATCAAAACCTCCAATGAGCTAAAAAGTTGCGTGCATATGTTTAGTTTTATTCTGTACACTGTCTATTATAAAACAGAAATTGCAGCTGTAGAGCACTGTGTACTTTTTTCACGTTGCAGAATGAAAAATAAAATCTGAAAACATGCTTGCACGTTTTTATTTTAGTTTAATTTTATAGATAAAGAAAATATTAATTTGTATGTACATGCATCTTAAGGATACCTAATTGTGAGTGGGGCGGCACGATCGTGCTCTGCCTAGAGCGGCATTTGAGCTTGCGCCGGCCCTGATTGTAGCGACGAGCTAGGAGTAACAGAAATACTCTGTATGTGTACATATGTATCAGATGTATGTATGTCACTGGTGTTAAAAAATGAGAAAACTGTCATTGATAAAATAGTTGAAATGATGGTCAACTACATACTAGACCAAAACATGATAGCATGCAGAGATTTTCTTTTCTGGTTGGACCACCTGTAATGGCATATTTATTGTTTTGCTTTATGGATGCTATGTCATTTTATCATTTTCTTCACTACTTCAATGTATATTTAACAACATATAGATGAAATAAAAGGCTGAATCACTTAACCTGATGTTGTTTTATTGTTGTGTCTGAGCTAGTTAAAAATAGTATTACTACCCAAAATAAAATGTTTAAAATAACCTTGAGGCGCATTCTTTCCCCCTCCAAAAACATAATTATGGTAGTATAAAATAGGATAATATAGATTGTAAATTATTCAAGTGAATAATGTGGTATAATGCATTGTTTTATTAAATCAACCAAATGCTGTATGCGAACAAAGAGATGTCGTGAGAACATAGCGTTCGCTTGGTGTTCAGACAAAGTGGAAAGGGGGAAAAACAAAAGAAAAACAAACATCCACATAATTAAAATTACAGACGAAAAAGAATGGTGATGTTTTAAAAAAAATTGTAACCATGGTGAAACACTTTTAACAAAATCAAGCATAAAATTGGTTTGGTCAGTCTACCGCGATGAAAATTTTTACGGTGCATGTGTGCACAAGAACAAAAACAGTAGCGCCGTTAAAGTCAAGATAACTATTGTGTGATTTGAGGTTTACTAACCTGGGATCAGTCTGGTGTTTGAAAGAGTTAGAATGATCATTTGTGTTTATTTAGCCTATTCATTACCATAAAGTTTTGCATGGCTACATCTGTTTGACAGTATGAAAACAAACTGAGTTTGTCCTAATGACGATGTAATGTTTTATTAACAGACAACGATCTAATCACGTCGCTCATTTACTGTTTTTACAGATCGACTACCAAGGACGTGTACCAGTATCATAATAAGATATCCTGCCTGAAAGCTTTGTAAATGACTAATATTTAAGTTGAACAAATATTTAAAATTGTTAAAAAAAACACCATAAATTAAGAGATGGTGATGAAGGACAAAAACCGTTTCCTAAATGTAGAACAAATTATTGAGACAAACATTCATTCATGGATTCAAACGAAAAGGCAGATGCCTAAAAGACTGGCACGGGGGGAAATAAAACGGCCTGAATCAACCAACTACTCACTTAAAATAACTACTAAAATTGTTTATTTTTTATCAGAAATGCATTTAGAGACGCATTATCAAATGCAACATGTTGTAACAGTGTAATAGATGGACATGATTTAAGTGCAATAAGTGTAAATGTCAGAAAAACATCAAGACTCGCTTTTCATGTTGACGCATTATGAGGCTTGCGATCATCATATTTCTGTTTGACTGTGCTCAAAGAGTCTTCATCTAAAAACTGTACAAAGAAACAACATATAAAACTGTCATCTACTGGCAGGGAAAAAATCTACTTTACAAACTTTTACAATAGATCAGAAGAAAGGATTTCTGTATTATGATTTCATTATAGCTAAATGTTATCCGTGGTAAATATTTGTTGTAAATTGTACACGTGTACTAATTGTTGCATAAAGATTATGCTTGAATGTACCTATAACCTAAAACAAGGAACAGGTTATGTTGATGTGGTACAATCCCACTAACAAATCGGACAGAATTTTTAGCACATCTTGTTTATTACAACCGATGTGTGGTACGTCGGGCTCAGTTATTGATGATAGTTGACAGCATGTCACAATCTTTAATGTCAGGTGGGGTATTGAAAGAAACGATTCGTTAAATGTTGGTTTGTCAAAAGAAGAGTTTGGTCACACATTTGAAACCATCTAAATTTGTTCACTATCCAGTGGAGTAGTAAAAATCATTATTTACAAATCCAAAATTGACATATTTTCACAGTTGCTTGTGAATGTTTTTCCTGAATTGATTATAAAATGCTACTTTCGTAAATGTACTGTATATGTATATGTAAAAGTATAAGGCTAATGTTCAAAATTTATTTATAACCTTTATGAGAGGAGTGTAACTTGGTTTAACAAGAGCAAACTTTAATGAAAGTAACAAGCGTATATGGTTCAGCTGCAGAACAATCAATCAATCAATCAATCAATTAATCAATCACCTTCATTTATTTCGCTTTTACAATCACCACTGTGTCAAAGCAGCTTCACAGTGTCAAACAGGATAATATTGCAACAAAATTAGATTTGGCTGTACAGTCATTCTGGAGAAAACAGTGATGTTATCAGCTTATTTTAATTTATTATATAGCGACAATGTTGGCATATCAGTATTATAGTTTATAGAATTAAAGAAGACCTAATTCATAAATTTTGTTTGTATATTTAGTTGAATAACTTGGATCATAATTTTAGTGTCCCCAAGTGTGTTTGTAAGTCTAGAACAGCAAGACTTACTTTTCATGTTGATGGTTCATGTGATTCCTCATCGCAGATGAGACCGAAACTGTAGTGACACTAAAAGAAATATTACTTTAGTCAAACACTCTCAAATAGAAAGACTGTCATGTCATTTCTTAAGTTTCATTTATTCCTATAATGTTGATGGTTCTCAAACAAAAGTCCAATAAACAGAATGGTCATCTGAAATCGGACTAAATACGATCAATATGGAGTAGTAAAAACATAATTACAAACATTGTGTATTATATTTTAGTAAATCCTTTAAAATTACATGATACTTACAAAAATAGTCAAAATGTAGAAAAACAGCGGCACAAAGTTTTGTTTTCTAGGTGAGAGAAATTCACCACGATTAGGCTTCATGAGTACTACAAACAATGTGTTTTCCCTGTGGTTGTGGAACATTGGAGGTAAATCGTTTGAAATGTAGGTTTGTCAAAAGAAATCAAATAAGTTTGGTCTTACATTTAATAAAGAAGCTTAAAATGATTTGCACAGACTTGCACTGACAACAACCAGATAGGACTCTTTACCTCAAAAAATATACAGACGGATGAATAAAATGTAAACATTAATCTTGATCATATTACAAAGAATAGGCAATGGGAGGAAAATGCATATAACAATAAAGTGGACACTTTTTCTTATCCAATGTCACTGCTTTCTTCCTTGAATTTACGCAGAGTTGTGTGCCCACATAATTCCTACAAAGAACATGTTTGAATTGTATCTGTATAGGGAAGAAGCAATGCCAATGAGCTTTAATTGATATCTTTTTAATTGAGACGATAATAATAAAGGAAAACTAAGTAAAAAGACATTGGTGATAAACAGCTGAAACAACTGATAACTTAGCTGAATTGGGATGCATAAGGCAATTATAGTAAAGACTATTAAAACGGCAAGTGTGCAAATGTATAACTCATGTTGAAACATATTCACAAGTGAAAAATTAATATTTTTTTTTCTTTGTTTGATAAGAAGCTTCATCTGAATTCTTGTACTGCATGATTGTAACATGCCTGATATGATAGTTAAAAATACCTAGGCCTATTCCAACACCACAGAGAAAGTATTTTTTCTTAACAGATCTTATTCTTGATTTTCTAAAATGTCGAAAGAGAAAATAATCTGGTTTAGTTGTATTTTTAAAACATTGCTTTTTCTTAAAATCATTGAGTCAAACGTATTTGGTAGCATGATAGTCATAATGTATTGACTGCAGGTTTATCAGGCTGATACAAAGTAGCATGAACCTATGATATTTATAAAAGTACCGAATAACTGTGTCAGAAGCCACCAACTAAATCTTTGGTTTTAAGGTCAAATAAGTATTCCCAGGAGACCCATTGACCCCGGAAGTCACGACTTCTGAAGACCTCACATTTTTGAATCATTCTGGTTGAAAACAAAAAACAACAACAAAACAAACCTTGTAGGGTCTTTGACACCCTGCAAAAGCACTAGAGTCAAATATTTACTCAAGACGGACTTTACTCAAGTTTCCATTGACCAAAGAGAAACATCTGGTCTTCAAATCACCACATCACCTACAGCCTGAAGCTGCCATTAATGACTGTGTGTCATTCGACTTCCTTCATAATAGGAATCTATTTAAAACAAATTCCATATTTCTACTTTATTTTTATTTTTAAACATACAGATTTGTGACAAACATGTTTCATTGCACGGGTTCATCCATTGTTAATGGTTATTAAACAAGACCTGCTTGTTCTAAGATTTAAAATTCTAAGAATCTAAGATTTAAAATTTTAAACAAGCTAAAGTTTTAGAACAGACGATTTTAGTAAGAATATACTTTAGGTGGAATTTAAGGAAATCATTCCTACAATGTGGCATCAGATGTTACACAGATGTCTTAAAGGAAGGTTAAGAAGATTACTTTAGAAGACTTTATTCAAACGTTTAAGATTTGATTTAGATCTAATTTAAACTTTAAAGATTATACTTTGGAAAAAAAAAATGAGTATGAACAAAATATTGGCTCTGGAAAGGCATTGGCAGACTAACTTAACATGTGCTGTGACATGATGCTCAGAGTCTCAGCTGTAACCCCTCCTGTCCAGAGAGGGTCTGAAGCATTCATTTCATAGTGGAGTACCCTGGAGGATCTCAGGGGGTTTCAACTTAAACTATTTGCTTTTTATCATCTTCAACTCTTTGAAAATGTAAGGTATTTTTATTTTTATATTTAGCTAAAACTAGAACTATAAAGTGTTCAAATAATTGTAGTAACATATTTATTATTATTCATTGTGTATTTAATTTTATTTATAAACAATTCATTTAAAATAGAGATAAATTTAATCTTATTAGTCCTCAGATCAATGTACTCCATAGTGTCTTATGTTTTATGATGTCTTATTTTACCTATTTTTAAACTTAAGGCAGTCATATTCAGCTACAATGATATTCTGAGGATGGACAATTCAAAGCCATCACCATTTTTGACATCACTTTTCGGTAAGAACCATAACAATAGTGTTAAGTAGATGGTACTTTTTTATTTATTTGTTTTCCAAATGCCTTAGTTTCACACTATATATTTGGCAAATTATGTAAAATATTCAGTTCTTTTTTTCCAGTGACACTGACTATTGCTGTCCTGGGGGTTTTAATTGCTGCAATTGGAATAGGTAAATCATGCATTTTACCTCAATATTCACTGTGCTAAACAAATAATGCGGACAAAATGATGTATTTCAGTATAATATTGACAGAAACATTCACATACTTTGTACAGTAAGGAAACACACTCCTCATCTACAAAGACTGATGAATGTTATCTGTTTAATTTTTCTTTTCTTTTTAGGGGCCTACTTTCTGAGAGACTGTCCTGTCCAGCCTTACATCCCAGTCTACCTTATAGTATTTGGTGTATTTGTGTTGCTTGTTCTGATAGTGAGCCTGGGCTTGTTGTATGGTTCACTTGCAAAAGACACTTATGAATTGCTGCTGTTGTCTATGCTGGTCATCTCCGCCAGCTTCATCCTCTACCTGTTTGTTGTCTGCTGGTTCATCACAGGTGAGTGGTAGGGAATTTGTCAAACGGGAATTACACAAGGAGATATTTTATAGAAAGAATAATGGAGAGATGTATGTGAAAGGTCAAACTTTCTCTGCAGAAATGAAAAAAATTAAAGCTGTAGTATAATGTTGTGACAGGGTGAAGAATGCTGGGCTTTAAAATCACAGTTAGAGGGATTATTCACCATTGGCAAGACGGAGGTTTAATCAAATTTGTCTGTCTCTATGCAGTAGAAACCTTTTTATTTTTTTTATTCTGCACAACTAGGAAAACAGTGGTTGTGGTTAATTTTTTTTTTTTAAAAAAGTAGGAAAACAACACACATAAATCACTAGTCTCAATCCGACCCTGGCTTCGCAAACTTCCCAAAGCACTTCCGCTCAAGGGAATCCCCACCGCCATTTTTAAGTGCGTTCGAATTCGTCAAGTGTACAAGGGAAGTTTATTTGGACAGACCATTGACCCCCCTTGATTTTGACTGAGAGAGCAAGTCTACTTAAAATGTACACTTTTGGCATGATCCATAGACCACAATGCACCATAACTGTGACATTACAGCAGGTCGCACTTAGTTTACCCTCATCCCAGACAACTCTAGTATATGATATGGGTGTTATATTGACATTTAACCGCATTTAATACGTGTTGTAGCTACCTTAAGCTGACTGACTGTTTTAACACAGTTATACTTTATGTTTGTGTTTTTTAAAATTATTTTATATACATATATTAACATATATTTAATATTTGTTTATAATATTTTATAAACAAATATTTGTTTATAGCATTTTGGAGAAATGTCCAAACCTAATCATACATACAGGCATATATAATGGCGCATTTATAGCAAAATGCTATAAACAAAGCAGATTCCAATGATCAACAGCTTATTTGTTCCAAATGTGTTTCATTTAAACACTGCAAGGGTTACACCAGCAGTGGGCACTCGTGCGATGTAACGAATTACACAGTCCCTCCAGAATAATGCAATTAGGCGATCGCACAATTTAATGCATAATCAGCCAACGTCCGCATGTTTATGCGGGGGCCGCATTTTTTCAAATATGCCTACACTCAAAAAAATGATACGTTGGGTTTACTTAATTTTTTTATGTCAACAGATTCCAAGTAATTGGATTATGTTGAATTTAATTAACATTGTTTATTTCGGTAAATGTAATTTTTACATAAAGTTAATTCAATGCCATTTAGTTAAATCAGGTTAACATTCTTAATTTTGTCCAAAACTATTAAGTTTAATTACCCTAAAATGTATATTAAAAAACAAAACAAGTAATCCAGTTTAATTGATTATGTTTATTTAGTGAAATGCTATTTTTTACAACATTTACAAAGCCTTTTACATTACAAGATTATATTGGCTAGATGGTTTTGTTACATCCATCTCATGCTCAAAGTAGTTGTTTTTTATTATTAAAACAACTTTCATTGTTATTAGCAGATCCTTACCCCAAGCTCTACACTTCACCACAATGGTAACCTCCAAAAACACTAACATAACACCAATTTTTAAATACCAACATAACAAAACATTAAAAAGTCTCTCCATTTTCTCATCTCATTAGAAATGCATAAAATAGCACTTTATTTAAACATTTACTCTCCAAATTCAGCCCATTTGCCAAGCATGATGGGAAGTGAATGTCCTGTTTTATTGGGTTACATGATTGAAACGTTATTTCGAAATAAAAACATCAAGTTATGTCAAAGAGTAACGGTTTTAAGTCAGTTTAACATGAATCAATTACATCTGAACCAGAAACCTGATATAATGGTGTTAAATCAAGATGAATTGCTTAAATAAAGTGAACAGCATCATAAGTTCATTTTTTTGAGTGATGCAAAAATGTCGCTATATTGTGGGGCTTGCATGATTTCATAATCCCCGCATTTTCAAAAAATATCTTAAGCACAAAGTAAAAAATGTTGCGTTTACGTCACACAAGAGCAGCCATTTCCCCCTATTGCCATGGGAACGTGTGAAGTAATTACGATGGCGAATGATTGGCCAGTGTTAGATACTAACGTTATGCAGTTGGTTTTCATTTTCATAATGGACTGTGGTAGTTTCATTCAGGACTTGATGAAACTTTACAGTTGTAAGATTGCACTTTTTTGTTACCAGAGGGTTAAATCATACTAGTTTCAAAAACCTTACAGTTGTAAATATGTTAGTAGTATGTAAATTCACATTACAGTAAGAGACTGCACTTTGTGCATTGGAAGCACTTAGCACTTTAACAGTAAAACAGGAAGCACACATTTTTTTTTTTTTCATTTTTACGGATGTAGCATATTCCTTTTGTAAAGGCCGGAACACACCAAGCCGACGGTCGGCCGTCGGGCAGTTTTTGTGCGTCGGCCAACTAAGTTTCCTCGGTGTGTTCCACACAGTTCCACGCCGTCGGCTGGCGTTGGTCCTCGTCGGCTGTTTTTCAGCCGATTCGACATGTTAAATCGGCGTCGCCGCATGTCGGTCAGTCGGGACATATGATCGTTCTGATTTGCTGTTCAGCTAGTGAACCAGTGCACGAGAAAATAAAACGGAAGTGACGAAGCAAGTAAACGACAGAGTCAAGAGGGAACACAGAACGCCTGTCTCCTCCATAGACAGTAAAAGAAAGGTGTCGTCTCATTTGATTATATTCCTCATTCCGATACATGTTAACACATGTTAATATATATGGCTGTGTAGACCGAGGCAAGTGAAGACAAACTGATCAGCATGATCCAGCAAAGGCCAGCTTAGTATCACACTACGGGAAAATGTTAACGTTATGTCAACTGTGTGGCGAAAGCAGAACTGTGGCGTGAGATCGCAAATAAAGTTGTCATGTCAGGTAAGATTTCCTTTTTTGCAATAGTTTTTTCTTCTTCAGTAGTCCATATTTTAAAAAAAACTGCATGTTAGATTGTTGTGTGCAACTTTCATCTTTGCACAGCAGTTAATTTCACATTCAAAATGCACTAAAGATATCAAAACACTTAATGCATGTCTTTGTCCAAAAGCAATGATAAATCCACAGTTTAGCCCTCATATATTTCAGTTGTACTAACTGTGTGGAGAGTTTTGCAAAAGTGACCTAAATGTATTGAGAAATGTGTTCAAGCGACTGTAAAAAAAAATGCTGTCATCCAGAATACATCCAGTTAATAGTAGAACAAAAATGAACATTACAATAGCCATGAAATTGACATAACTCAGCGTAATGTTTTTATTTTATTTTTTATTGTCCCTCAGAGAAAGAGCTCAAGAAGTGGTGGGATTCATTGCGAACCCAGTACATGTGTTACAAGAAACCTGGACCCTCAGGAAGTTCTGGAGCTCAGAAGACCCACCTGCAGTTTCTAGAACCTCACACGAAAAGGAAGGAGTGCACCTCAAATCTAACTATCAGGGTACACACACACACTCACACATATATATATATATATATATATATATATATATATATATATATATATATATATATATATATATATATATATATATATATATATATACATATATATATATATATATATAATGTGTGTGTGTGTGTGTGTGTATAATTTATTTTATTTATTTTTTCTTTCCATTTGAACAAATGAACATTTTGCTTTTGGTAAAGTGGCCAATGAATGTTCAGATGGGTCTATTTACAAGTAATTCAACAAATCAACTTCCACAATGTGCATCTGAATAGATCCATTTAGCCAATTTGCAGGGTATTGTTTTAGCTATGCCCTGTTATTGTTATGGGTTATTGGTGAACAAGTGTAAGAATCTATTGTATCACATTGTTCACATTTTGATTGTGTCTTTAAGGAACCTTTGTCTGAAAGTGAATCCTGTTTACCCTCAGATGGTACCAACAGTGACACCTGGATTGGCCCCCGTGAGGAGGAGCCCAGCTTCATTAAGGCTGAGCTACGGCCCAGTACACCCTTGGCTGAATCTACACATATAGCTACTTTTATAGCTATTCTCTATATAGCTATTTGTGCCCATTGTACTGAACATTGGAAAATAAAAAACTTTGACTTTGGGTACTTGCATTCACAGTTCTTTATGTAAAAAAGGATCACAAAACACAAGATGATGCAGAATTCTAACCCTTATTTTGCTATTTGACATCTAACTAGCAGAGTAAATAAACACATCTTTATTGATGTTTTAATTTAAGAATAAATTGATTTTCAATTAATAGAGACATATTTTCATAATGTGTTACTTCCACAATACAATGTTATCAAAGTGCAATATCTGTAAATTAATCGTTAGCATGGTTACTGTCAGTTAAGTTCAGTGTATGGTTTAGTGTTACATTATTTTCATTAACATTCTGTGCCACTGGAGATTTCATTTCCAAACTGCTGTTATGTGATGTGCAAGAAGCAGCATGATATCATTTGAAGAAATGTCACCATAGGCATGTTTCCAATGAAAAAAATATATACAAATTCTGTCATAATTCATTGAACTAGCACCAAGCATTGTCACAAACATAATTTACTGTAAATCAGACAGAATGCGTCATACACATATATTTATTTTAACAATCCTTATAAGTGGCCATTGTTCAGATTGTGTCACATTAACTTCCACAATGCATCTGAATGAGCCAATATGCAGGGTATTGTTTGAGCTATGCCCTGTTATTGTTATGGTTCATTGATAGGTGAACGTGTAATAATCTTTGGTTTCACATTTCGACTTCGGGTATCCATGGTTTCACCCATTTAGTGAGCGTTCCTCGTATTTTTCGCGTCCGCTTCTACCTTTCCTCTTCCACAAGTAAAAGACCAAGGGCTGACAACGGCAATGCCATTTGCAACGTTCTGAAATGCACGAATCCGTCTGTGTGGGGAAACGAAAACGACAGCTGATATCTTTATAGCTTTTCCGGTTTCCCGCTTCGAATAACGAAAACAGACTACTGCCACCAGCTGGGACGGAAAGGTATTTCCTCTAACGCAGGCGCAGAACGGACGCGCTATTGGCCGTCTGATGTCGAGCGTCGGCTTGGTGTGTCAGGGCAACTTTGGACCCAAGACGCTGCCGACGTGAGCCAACGTGAGCCGACTCAGCAGTTTGCTTTCGTCGCCACTAGTTGATCGGCGTCGGCTTGGTGTGTTCCTAGCTTGTAGCTACAGAACTTGTTTGACTCATCAAGGTTTTGTAAGTTTGAGCCATGTGTTTATTAAGGTCGAAATAAATCAAGATGAGAACTTAAATATTCCCAGCACTTTCTGTGATGTAGTATGTTCTTGCTTATCATAGGAAGTAATAAGAAATTATTCTTTACATGAAGGTAGGAATTGGGGGAATCACTTTTTTCTCTTTTTCATCAAACCGCAGTTTTTGCAAGTTCCCGCAATTTTATTAAATATCTTGAATATTCCATCACATTTTTTAAAGAAAATGAGCCAAAAATTTCCAAACAACAATCACAAAAAATCCTAATTTTTCTGGACGGACTGATTACAATGTAACCTGACCGTTGAACTTAAAGATATTGTCATAAAATAGAAAACTTTGGTAGTCAAATTTCACAGATATCAAAGAAATATTTAGCTCAACTAAAATGTTTTCTCTGTGTGTTGCAGGGAGTGTCTGGATATACGCTGTACATCCTCCCAGTTATGACCCAACAAATGAACAGAACTACTGCAACCAAACTCTGTACCTCTTTGCATTCTGGTTGAACACAGTCTGTTATGGCTGTCTGGCAGTCCTGTTGCTTTGCAGTGGATTTTCAGTGCTTTATATCTGTGTAAAAGATACTTGTTAAAGACTACAGTCATTGGCTTAAAACTCTCAGCAACAAACATAAGATTTTTTGGGAATGTATTAGGGATGCACTGAATGTTCGGCAACCGAAATTATTCGGCTGAAAATAGCCAAAAAAAGCACTTTCGGTATTCGGCCGAATAAGTAAAAAAGGCCGAATAATTTTTGCCGAACAATGACGTTTTTAATGACGTGATGAAATAGTAACACGTGTAGAGTGAGAGGCACGCGCTTTATGCAGCAAACATGTCAGCAGTGTGGAAGCACTGTTTAGTGCTGCATCTCATGTCATCGATGAGAAGAGGAAACGACTTTCATGTGAGAAAGCAGAGAAGCTACTTTTCATAAAGAAGAACCTGCCACTTTTCCTGAAGAAGTAGGCTAAGTAGGCTTATGTCTAGGACAGTTATTTATTTGTTGTAGGCATTTTTTGCACTATTCAATGCACGTTTGTTGTTGTAGACATACAGAGTTACATTCTTTCAGCAGTCAGTTATAGGCCTAACATAGGTATTTCAAGAAGGGGGGCTTCAAAGATGGCCAAATAAAAATATTTTTTTTATTTTACTAATTATTTATTTTAAGTTATGTTGTGCTTAGTTTATATAATATCTGCTGGAATGTTAAAAAAATGTTCAGTGTTAAATAAATATTTTGAAATTGTATTTTTGTTATTTGATTTATTTCTCTGAAAAGCAACACAAAATAGTAAAAAGCACATTTTTACTATTTAATTATTGTAATTGTAAAAAAATTGCCAAATAAATGGAAAAATGCGAAACACCGCGTTCGGTATTCGGCCTTCGGCCAAGCATTTCATTATGTTTCGGCTTCGGCCAAGAATTTCATTTCGGTGCATCCCTAGAATGTATGATTATACATGGCAAATCGTTCACTTATACAAATCGTACATTTTGTCAATATGTTCCCAAAGAATCAAACCCATTATCTTGACATAAATCCTGTTTTCTACCAGTGCAGGGCACAGAAAAGCTCTTTTGTGTGTTTGTGTGTGTGTGTGTGTGTGGGGGGGGGGGGGGGGGGGGCATCTGAAAGCAACATGTAGCAGAATCAAATCAGTGATGACTTGAGGTCAACATATTCATATGATGGTCTGGGGTCAGATCTTCGTACCTCGCTTAATACATCTAAGATGATTTGACAGATCCCAGATCTTCTAATCGTGATAACTGATCTCGCTATTTTGGTTCTTTAAACAAATGTGTAGATTGGATTAAAATATCTGGATTAAATTATCTGAGATTACCGCACGTTCTTGTGTTCCCTGAAGAGGGCAGATGCATATTTACTGAAAACCATGATCAGCAATGCAACGATTGGCTGGTGTCAAGACAACATAATGAAATCACATAATTCAAAAGACACTTGGCAAAAAAAAAAAAAAAGATTTTCTGGACCTTTATAAGGAAACGACCAAACCAACACATAAAAGTTATATATTTTAAATGTGCACTTTTTTGATGAAAATGATTCACAATTATTTATATTCACGATTTGATAGTATTTGTACACCCTTTACATTTAATTTTTTATTAAATTTTAAGCAGATTTGTTACGTGACAGTATTAATTCGTTTCTTAATGGTCAAGATCAAATTATCTACATTCTCTTGCGTTGCATCAAGCTACTTCTTCCATATTATCTGCCATCATCACTCAAATTAATGCACGACGCAGATTAAAGTGATAGTTCACCCAAAAATGAAAATGCGATGTTTATCTGCTTACCCCCAGGGCATCCAAGATGTAGGTGTGTGTTTCTTCAATAGAACACAAATGAAGATTTTTTTTTTACTCCAAATGCTCGTCAGTGTTATCCTATGAGAGTAAAACACACATATACATGCAAATCCATATTGAACCCTGTGGTTCGTTTCGTAAAAAATCGTTTCGTGTCTTAGACATCAATGTGTCGCCACGAGCCACAGGGTTTAATATGGATTCATATGTGTTTTTTACGCTCATAGAATAACACTGACATGTATTATACGAGTAACGGTTGGAGTAAAAATCTTAATTTGTGTTCAACTGAAGAAAAAAACACACCTACATCTTGGATGCCCTGGGGGTAAGCAGATAAATGTCAAATTGTATCCCTTTAACTGCACAACATGTGTGTAACCTCAAATACAACTACAAAGTAATTATTCATCACAAATAAATCTCTCAATCAAGTGGCTGTGTCTATAGTATTATACACACCTTTTACACAACATTATAATATTTTCAAATAAAAGTTTAAATTATTATTATTATTTAAAGTTATGTTTGCTCCTGGTTCAGTAATGAACTCTTGTAATAAAGTAGCAGTGGCTGGGACAGATTTTAAGTATCACCTCAAGATGCAATTTAATCCTGTTTTCATGAAATAAGCTGCTCCCACAGGTTTAAGTTTATGGACCTGTTGCTATGACAGCAGGTTCAGGATGAGGGGATGAGCGTCGAAGAAAAATCGTCAACAATCAAATCCAATGACGTACGAAGAACAGACCCCTGAAGACAACATCATGTAACAGAATCAATCAGCGATGATAAATATTTAAGCTAATTATTTAATAATAAATATAGCCTAATAAGCTAATAATGATGAATAAGCTAACGTTAATTCAAGCACAATTCTCCCTTGGATCTCATCGCGCTGCACCGTCTGTTGGACCGAGCTGCGCGCAAAGTACATTAGCGCTGTTAAGATGCAACTTAAAGTAACAGAATTTTGCGCTGTATATGCTAATTAAAGAGATTTAAAAAAAAAATCACTTCACTTACCACTTACGCACTGCTTCACTTATCACTTACGCACTACGCAGTCTACGTTTGCCCTGTTCAATGTAGTTGCTGATTAATCTTGGCTGGTAATCTGCCAATTAACTCGCAAATTAATGTCGTAGTAGCATACTGTTCTACACTAATACGAATATTTTTTGGAAAAATGTATGGGACTTACCTTGTTGGCAGATGGGATGTACGTAGAGTGCACTGTTTTTTGTTTTGTTTGTTTTTTCTTCAAATTTCGCGGACTCTGCAGAGCGGCACGGCTCATGGTGATGGCGTCATAAACGTTGATTGGCTGAGGCAGTTGTTGTCCCAGGGTCATCATTAAAGCACATTGGTCTCAGTACAGAAACGTACGTCTTGGCAAATTCAGGACGTGCGTTTGGCCACGGCTAAAACAGTTTCTCAACATTTCACCAAAGGAAGTGTTTCAACGCTACTTTGCAAGTCTGGAGACCACAGAACTGTGAAAACATACTGGTTGACTCGAGCGGCTCTATTCAGTCCTATTCACATCCAGTCCTATCACACACTAGTTCTGGGGGTCCTCCTCATATTTGAAAACCTTAGGCAAATTAATAAAACATAGTTCAAATTTTTTTATGGCCTGTTTAAGAAATCACTAAGGATGGAGACTACTGAGAGAGCTGCCAGATTATCTTTCATTGGTAAGAATAGCAAGCTATATTTTTCCAATAACTAGTAAGCTACAATAAAAAGAACAGAAAAACAGTAGGCCTATTCTTCTTTTTTTTCCAGTGATGATTAACATGATTGCGTGGATGATTTTAATAACAGCTACTGGATTAGGTAAAGAGCTGTTTTCATTAACAATGTAAAATATTGATAAGATGATTAGTTTAAAATCATTGAATGCTGTAAATGCTTTTAATTAAGAGTTGTACGTG
Organism: Pseudorasbora parva; assembly: GCF_024679245.1. NCBI lineage: Eukaryota > Metazoa > Chordata > Actinopteri > Cypriniformes > Gobionidae > Pseudorasbora > Pseudorasbora parva. Next base: position 57,510,696 of record NC_090172.1, read on the forward strand.
AGGAGATGCTTTATCGCACCACTGACTTTTACACTGTCGTATGGCTGTTTGGATAAATGTTTCTAGGAGCGATTTATTTTCATGAGTGCCCTGTTCAACCAAACCTCCCCATCTATATGACTGTGATTGGGGCGACGGGTCTGTTTTTGCTGTTGCTCATGTACCTGAGGAACACTCTGGATGACTGTCTGCTGGCTCGCTTCTGCAGTGCCTTGGGCTTGATGCTCTGTGTGTTCATCGTGTGCTGGTTCTTTGCTGGTATGTTGCATTACTGGTAGTTTTGGACTAAATTATTGTCAGTACAGTAAATATTTTATTGAAACTAAAGTAATGGCCACATGTTGTTCTTTCAGGTACCTACTGGATTTACTCCATATATCCTCCCAGTAATGACTCCTCCAGTACTGGAAAACACTGTCATAGAACCTTGTATCTGTTTGCATTTTGGTTCAACAATATATGCTTTCTCTGTGTGTCCATATTGTTTGTTTTTTGTTTGTTCACCATTTTGTACAACTATACTATTGTTATCTTCACTGATAGAACTCCATGTTAAAATTTAGCTGCAGGCCTGTAGTTTGGCTATTACCTTAAAATATGCTGTATTATTAATATACCTTAATAATTTGTTACAAGAGATTTTCTCATAATGGTTGTTTCATCAATAAAGATCTGGATGGAGAGTTGCAAATTAAAGGGATAGTTCATGTAAACATTAGCATTCCCTTATGTCATTCCAAACCAGTCTGAGACAGACTTTTGTTGATCTCCAGAAAACAAATCAGGATCTTTTTGATGAAATCGGAGAGCTTTCTCTTTCTCCGTTGACAGCTATTCAACTACCATTTTGATGATTCAAAAAGTTCATAAAGAGATCATAAAACTAATCCATATGAAAAGAGTGGTTTGTGTCCAAATGTTCTGAAGAGACAAGATCACTTTGAACATTTGATGAACATTTAATTTAGACTATTCACATTTAAACATCGATAAGCAAACATAAACTCAACTGAATCTGCTTGCACAACGAGAATGAACCTCATTGGTTCTCGCTGAAGCTCAAACATGTTGCGTAACACGAGAATAAATCGTATTGGTTCCTGCTGAAGCTCAGCTGCGTAACACGTGAATGAATCTCATTGGTTAATTGGCAGCTCAAACATGCTCCATAACACGAGAATGAACCTCATTGGTTCTTGCAGAAGCTCTGCGTAAGAATGAGCCTCATTGGTTTGTGCGCGTAAAGCGTACATGCTTGAGCTTCTGTTTACCACAACTGATGTGTGAGTTGATGAATGTTTATATGTGAATAAAAGTAATCTGTTCATCATATAAAACAATCATTTTGGAACAACCTGAGGGTGCGTAATTAATCAACACGTTTTTATTTTTGGGTGAACTATCCCTTTAAGCAATCAAAACAGACTTATATACAGGCCTAACGACTGTACTTTTCTTTCTGGCATTTTAACGTATTTATATCCTTTTTACATAACAGTATATATCCTACAATGACAATTGTAACTATCAAAATACATACAAAACAAATAAAAACTAAAATATGATTGAAGGTTACACTTTATTTTGATAGTACACTTTAGACTTTCTAAGTAAAAGTAACTACAACTACATATCAACTAACTCTCAGAGTGTCCGTTTACTTCAGTAGACTGTTAGGTAAGGGTTAGGTGTAAGTAGAATAAGTTGACATGTTGCAAAGTTACTTAATTAGTAGGCTATGTCTGTGGGGGAGCATCAAAATAAAGTGTTATCAGATAATTCTATTGAGAGCTACTTGACAAGTTGACATGTATTTGATTACTTAGTTAGTAGAATGCTTAGGCCTACTGTACCATTGAAAAAAACTGTTACCTGATTGAATAATTCATGAGAGGGTTGTTAGCAAGGAGGTCTATGATAGGTTGTTAGGGCTGTTTACCCGCCCACAACAACATGCGCGATATCGTGTCAGTTGTCCTGTCACAGCACCCGTCCAGAAATATCATTATTGCTGGCAAGTCAACAACAACAATTGTTCACCAAACTGCTTTATATTAACTGCTTAAAAAGAAGGGGGAAAAAGCACGCTGTCAATAGCATTATACTATCTAGTCCAGCGTAACGAGACCATTAGTTGTTATGGCTGGTAGGTAAACATTTAATCCAATGTAAAATAGACTCTCAACGCGGGTTTGTATTTAATGCACGTAATCTATATGTTTGGCGTGTGTAAATAACCTGAGCTTCCACTTTTAGGAGTGGAAAATGTAACGCAGACATATGCATCCTTCATACTTTAGCCATAATATCCTAGCTAGTTATGTTGTAAGGTGCATTTATGTTTTGATGCGCCTTTGTTTTGTCCCGTTGTTTTGCTCTCTCTTGTTGTTTTGTAATGGGTTAACCGTTCTGGTTAAGTTGCGGAACTAGTTGCAAAATGCTTGAAGGCACGGGAAATGGCTTACTGTCCGTACAGTGGGTTTCCAGTCGGCGCCGCCATTTTGACGACAGGGGGCGCCATTATCACTGGTAAGCAGAAGCGCTTCGTGTTTGTTTAGAAGCAACATGGTTCAACCGCATTTTATCTGCCATATCCTTCTGTGACCCCAAAAAAAGTATTGAGGTTTTTGTTCTTCATGTCATTACATTGTTCGAGAAACAAATGGGATTTTCTTTTTAAAATAAATAAATATATTTTATTCACTTTCATTCACCAATTAATTTTTAGATTTCAGGACTTTTTAAAACCAAACTTTGTATAAAGACAATTCTCATGAAAGATATAACGGAATATAGCTAGCATTTTACTTCATGCATGCAGTAGGTAAACAGCAATACATATGTATATCTATAAACTGTATCGATTTTGCACATTAATGTGTTCTTGGGGCAACATATGTAATGAAAAAAGAAGTGTAATAATGGGAGTAATAATTGGCAACATTTTCATAATAATATCTAATATTTCACAGGAGTATTGATATATAATTTCCCTATTGGTATGAAATCATTGTCCTGTTTTATAACAGAAAGTCATATTTTGATTAGAAACCCCATAACATTTTCCTGAGATGTTGAAAATGATTCAGATTTAAATTATAATTATATGACCATATTTTCTATAAGAGTGCTAAATTTGATCACTAAATTAATATCAGTCCTGATTCATGACCAAGACCAAGCAGAAGTTGTTGTTACAGGACATCCAGAATTAAAACTGATAATGCATGGTGTCAGAGAAATTCACAAAAATATCATCTACTTCAGAGGGCAACAAGTCTATTCCTGGGTCTCAAGAGGATACAGTCAGCTCTTTATCGTCTTGTAAGAGTGATCTTGACCTCCACCATTGTTTTTAGGCTGTAATGTTGAGAATGCCTCCTATGGCCTTACCATATGTGCGGAGAGAACTGCGATACAGAGAGCGGTCGCTGAAGGCTACAGAAGATTTACAGCCATTGCTGTCACGTGGTATATCCCAAATACTGAAATGTTGCAATTTTAATCACTGAAAAAAAAAAAATCTGAGAATCCTTCTTTTCATCTAACCAACAGTGATATCAAAGATAGTTTTGTAGGACCCTGCGGTGCTTGTCGACAGGTGTTAATGGAGGTATGGCTGCATTCATATTTTATCACATCCGTCAGTCATTACCGTACTTTTGAACATCATTGCCTCTCTCTCTTAATTTGTTTTATCCTTCTCTCCAACCCTGTGTTGTGTTAGTTTGGCAGTGAATGGGACGTTTACCTCACTAAGCCAGACGGGACCTATAAGAAGACCAGTCTCAGAGACCTGTTGCCTTTGGCATTCACCCCGGCTCATCTGCAGAAGAACTGAGTTCACTGTCAAAAATTGATTCATTTGGACTTTTTAGATTTGTAAAATATTTCCTTTTTGGTCGGAAATTAGGAATGACATCTATGACATCAACCGTGAATAATTAAAATGTGAATGTGCTGTGGTTGAAGAGTTTGTTATTTAGCTTACCATGGTCTGTGTTGCTGTTGAAGGCCAGTCATCCCAGTCCCCACTAGAGAGCACTGCACACCCTGGAATTACATACAAACCATACAAATGCAGTACATAATAATGGTCAGTGATGTTTCAATGGGGTTCGACTTATTTGAAGATGTTGTTTTTTTTAAACAACATTATTTCTGTCATGGCATGGTAAGGGATATGACAACGTTGATATGTTTGGTCTTGGCAGAATAGATCTGCTACAAAGCAAGTGCAGGACTTGCCACTGTCCAAACATACACGACACACTGCTGTTGTTTAGCAAAGAAGCAGAGATGAGTTACCCAGAGCAGATCTATACAGGTGGAGCTGGTGGAGGTAGAGGGTTTCTGAATGTGTGCTGCTGCTGACCAGCCAGCGGTCCCCACTTTTCAAAAGGCTTATAAATCATACAGGATGAGGTTTTTTGACAAAGTAAAAATGCAGAATGTTTCCTGTGAGGGGTAGGTTTAGGTTCAGTGTAAGGAACCTAATGTACAGTTTGTACGGTATAAAAACCCTTACGTCTATAGAGAGTCCCCACAAAGATAGTGAACCAGACGTGTGTGTGTGTGTGTGTGTCAAGCCTGCAGTCTCCCTCTCATTTACTGAAGCTTTCGCGCCTCGATCGCCCCACGGTGACCGGTCCCAGTATAGCCGCCCCTCTGTTTTTTCTAATGGACGCGAGGCAAACTAAATAATAAAATTACACTTCAAAAAATGTTCCCCAAAGTTAGTGTATGTCACTGAAGGCAGTTATCATCACGATGATTTCATTTCAGGTATTCGTTTTAAAAATAAGTTTACTTTGAGTTAGTTATTTGATGCTATAAAAACGGGGGGTGTGACGTCATGATTGACAGCTGAGACTGACGGCTTCTCTGAGTGAAGTTGTCACTGAGGCACTAACGGACTTTTTTCGAAAATTTTGGGAGCAGATTAGATCTTTAGCTTTAATTTCTACATTTCCATAACTGTTTATTTCACACCAACATAATTAATTGTTCTGCATCTGCGAGAGTGTGGGCGGGCTTTTGATATCGCGACTGTTCTTCCTGCTCTACTTCCTGCGCTCTACTGCGCAACTCCGGTCCCGAAATCGCTACTGCGCAGACTCGGTCCCAAGATGTCCGCGCCGTGCAAGGGCGCCTGAAAGCTTCAAATCTGACAAGCGGAAACGGATGATGTCGAGTCGTCCATATTTTTTTACGGTCTATGGTGTGTGTGTGTGTGCGCTAGCTAATTGTTTGCGATGCTCAATATATAAATATACATTAAATTGGTGGTGGGGGTTTATAAGAATGTATCCCAGAAGGAAACTGACCGACTGTCTTCAGAAAAGTTCTCTACCTCCTGTATAATGCCTATTTATAGACCATATCGCCTCTCACGGATGTTTTAAATGCGCTCAACAACTAACCTGAAACGTCCAAAGAACAAAGATGCCCCTTTCTTAAACCGTTAAATAGCTGTTTAAACGGTCTACAAGCGCAGCGCTGGTTTGTGTACAGCGTTAACCGAGGAAATACTATTTCGCTGTTGTAAGCGCCACCTACTGTCAGAGATTGAATTTGCAACTTTATTCACTCTGTTGTTTTTGTTTTGTGAGGGCAGTGTTGTCGCTAGCGGGGCGAAAGGTGGTGACTATTCTAGGGGCCTCCGTTGCTGCTCATTTGCATAAAGTTACATTTTCTGAATTTTTGTCGCGTGACTTGCATCGCTTGACATGGCTACATTCAGTCTCCAACAGTCTCTGTCGCACGTATTGCCAGAAGTCACCGGCCCTCCACTGAAATTGAATGGTATCATGTCGCTGAGTGTCCCACGAACGGGACTTGATGGCCCTACGATTTTAACCCAGAAAAATGCAGATTTGCATCACATGAGTAAATTACATTTTTAAAATATATTCAAATATAAATCTGTTCTTTTAATTTTTTAATAGTATTTCACAATATTACTACTTTTACTTTATTTATTTTTATTAAAATAATTACAGTTTTGTTGAGCTGAAAGTAAGAGACTTAAAAAAAAAAAATCTTACTGACCCCAAACTTTTGATTAGGAACTTTGCCAGCGAGTAATAATCTATAGGAATGTAAGGACAATCTCAGGCTGATTAGATTAAAACACTACAGGATGCTTTAAAGCAGAGCTTGAAAAAGACAGTTTCCCAGTAGAGAGAATTATTGGTAATCCCTGTGACCCTGCTGCCCCGGGACTGTTTGAAATTCTCCTCACTGTGAGGCAGAAGGGGCCAACATACTGTTCTGTCACATGGGAAAAACACTCACACATTGTTCTCTTGGTAGGCTAAGAGGAGAAAGTGAACATTACTTTGCGGGAGTATTATTGTAAATTATAGGGAAATTATATATCAATATTCCTGTGAAATATTAGATATTATTATGTAAATGTTGCCAATTATTACTCCCATTATTACACTTCTTTTTTCATTGCATGTTGCCCCAATTGTATCCTCTTTGTATTGTTAAGCAAGAAGAGCTGTGTTTTTATGCAACCAACCTCTGAAAAAGAAAAGAAAAACATTCATAAAATCAAACTTCTTTTTTGTTGTTGCCTATTTCACATGAAAATAACCCACATCACTCGTTGGTGATGTTGATTGTGTGTGTTTTTAATATATATATGTATATATATATATATATATATATATATATATATATATATATATATATATATATATATATATATATATATATATATATATATATATATATATATATTTACAGAACCAGTAATCAGGATGAGCAATCTAGTTTTTAGGGATTTTTAAGGGGAAAAACTTGAATAGATCTTACAGTCTTTTATTAACAGGCATTATCTTGATATTACCTCATATTAGCAAGCTCAACCCAATGCTTTATGACATGATTGTGCAATAAAAACAGTTTGAGTATTGCACTTTATAGGCTATTGCTGTTCAGTCTTAAAACCGCCTGAAAGTTATGAGTAAGCACATTTTTATTACTGTGATTTTAGCTCATTTCTTTTTCATCAAAGAGAGATTTGTTCTCATGGGGATGTTTGCAGGATGAATTCCTGTTCACTCAAGTGAACTCAGGCTCAATGATGCGCTCGGGAGGGGATATTTAAGGTGGAAACTCTTTGCGAACTATGATTGTATTAAAGTCGAGATTGTAGTGAAACTTCTCGAGCAGTATGCAAATGCAGTAAGCTACATTAAAGGCGTTTTATTTGATGTCGTCGCAGAAGACTGTTGCATAAGTCTTATCGGTTTCCCAGTTACAGTTCCTCCTTAGACAGCGAATGGGCGTTTGCAAGTGAAGTCGACACAAGTCGACAGTATATAAACCGGGTTGACCGTCAAATCTAGTCTCAGATCTAGAGTTTAACAGCGGGAGTCCGGCTTGAAACGGAAGCTTCTTCTTTTTGCAGGTATGTCTCATTCATTCATCGGGATTATTTTTTGGAGTTGTTTAACATGCCATACTTTTATAAAAAAAAAATAGAATTGTGCAAAACAAAGTAGCTTAAATGTTATTTTTAAATCGTTTAAATTCTTTTTTCTTTTCTTTTAAAAAAAATATGTTTCTTTTGCTGTAGTCGAGGTTCTATAATGTTGGCTATAAATTGTATTTTAGTTTTTAAAAATAAATAAGCTACATTTTACGATTCATTTGGAAGCTTCGCGAATCAAAATTTAGATTTTTAACAGAAATGAAAGCGAGGTGGTGCGAGATAGCATCTGTTCACTGGTAAGCTAGCTTACGATAACGTTACTATTCTTAAATGTGTGCTTTTATATATATTTTTTATTAGCCTAATATTATTGTTCTGATGAGTAGATTGCAAAAATATCTACCTGGAAATTCAGTAGACAAAAAACTCCAAACGGAAAATTATAAGTGATCTATAGGAGCATAGAGATTTTTACGGCTGATGACATTGAAATCAAAACACGCTACGTTTCCACAAAGCTCTGCTCCGAATAAGGTCTATAGCGCTTTTTACTAACGTTACGTTTCAAAGCAGATAAGCCTATATGTTTCTTTTGGTGTCATTTGTTTCGATTAGCTAATCGTACTTTTCCGTTCAACAGACAGCGCTGAAATCACCGTCAAACATGAATAAAGACGACGACATGAAGGACGTCGAACTGAACGAGATGGATCAGGAAAAGCAACCGATGACCGGAGAAACTCCGACAGGCACAGAAAAAAACGGCAGCGTAAAAGTCAAAGTGCCCGAGGACACGGAGGTCAAATTTACGGGCCTCTCCAAAGAGGAGTTAATGAAAGTCGCCGGTACAACTGGGTATCTATCTATCCATCTATTGGATTCTGGATAAATTGTGAATTAAGATTTTGTTGTTGTTGTTGTTTTTCAAATAGAGACTGTAATTTACTAGAGTTTCTGTCAAAATGTTAAATGATGCAGTCTATTTGGAAATTTTAATAATTGTGAATACATTTTTAAAAAAAAGTTGGTTTGCATGAATGATTCAATGACTCCCTCGTAGCCTACTTCTCTTCTTTTTTTTACTGGATGATTCAGTGTTTTAATGAATCTGACTGAATGATTCTATCTATCTATCTGATATACATTGCATATTTTCTTCAGGTGGGTTCGGACTCGTTGGGCCTTGCTGGTTCTGTTCTGGCTCGGCTGGGTTGGCATGTTGGCTGGAGCAATAGTGATCATAGTACAGGCTCCACGCTGTAAACCAATTCCAGAGATGAACTGGTGGAACGAAGGTCTTCTGTATCAGATATCTGACGTCGGCGCTTTTTCTGATGATGGACTGAAAGGTGAGAATGTCTCCATTTAATTATCATTAAGTCATTTGCTTATCATTTGTGTTAATCATTGGAGAAAAAAAAATGGGAACACGTCTTGCCATCATCTCTCAACTTCATACACTCTTGATACAATTCATAGAGGTTCACATACGTCTTAATAAACAAAACAGACAATAGGCATGAAGTACATGAAAGTCCTATTTTTTTTTGCTATGATAAAACACTTGCAAATTTGCTGATGCTGTAGCTAAAGTCTTGTGACTCGCTCATGTGAGAAGCATGTGCTGATCTGCGCAAGTTTCTGCCCTCTCATCACATTACTTCCCTCGACACAACTTTGGCTGAGTTTGTAGTCGTGATATTGCACAAGTAATCACACTCTCACACACATACCGTGGACTACAGTGAAATAATCTAGTACAGTGACCTTAAACCCTGATATCTTCAGGTGTGCACTGTACTGTGGTTATGCAATCAAAGCAGATTAATAATTAAAAGACCGCCCTGAGGTCTGTGGCTGGAGTAAAAGGAAGTACCTGATCATTCGCTTCCTCTTCTTCTTTTTAACTGTTCTCTCATTCTGTCTGTAGGAGTGGAGGACAAGCTGGACTATCTGAGCCAGATGAAGGTGAAGGGGCTTGTTTTGGGTCCGATACACACAGTGCAAAAAGACCATTTTAGCACACTGGAGCTAACTTCCATTAACCCTGAATTTGGCTCTGAAAGCCAGCTGATTTCTCTGTTGGACCGAGCACATAGAAAAGGTGACCTCACTTATTTGCTTTCTAAGGTTTTCAAAATAAAATATCAGCCATGTCACATATTGATCTATTTTGAAATCACAAAATAGGTCACCGGAATTGGCCTTTTAGAGGAAGGATGTCTGAAACAACAATGAGCTGTCAGTCTAACCTTTGACCTCTTACCCTGACTACATGGCATACTTACTGTTTTAGTTTTTTCATACAATTAGCGTCATTTTAAACTTTATTTGAACTATTTACTTATATTTAATTTGAAACACTTCAAGAGAGTTCACACACTCTACCAAAGAAGAACTCATTAATAGCAAAGATAAAAATAATGCTTTACTGAGTAAAGGACAAACAGTTCGGTCATGTGACCATTGTCAATGTCAAGCATACAATGATTAGTGCAGAGGCCATCTTGATTTAAAGAGTCACATTGTTACATAGATAACATGATCAACAAAACCAGACTATGACAAGTAGTCCAAAAAAAATTGTACAGCATGCTACATTTAAAAAAATAAAGTAAATAATAAAAGTTTTTTTTAAATTAAAACAATGATATATATATATATATATATATATATATATATATATGTCAATGGATATAAATCCATTAAGATATATACAAAAACATATCTCATAATATATAAATGTTGTAATCATCATGATATAAATATAGTTTCCATGACTACTCTTATATTTAATAATAATAATAATACGTTCAATTTATATAGCGCTTTTCAAGGCACTCAAAGCGCTTGTATTTAATTTGAAATATATCAAAATATACAGAATACAGAACTTTGTCACCTCACAAACAATCTGTATGTTCCCTGGCAGTTCATAGATAGATATTGTACCATTTCAGTGACAACATGGAGGACTGCCTTTGAAATGACACTAAGTCTGAGTTTACACTGGCACAAGAAATCTGACACCGATCAGAATTTGTTGCACACGTAAACACAAAAATCTAATTTGTTTTGCATGCGATCTGACTTTCAAATGTGGTTTTAAATCAGATTCATATCCAATATCTGGATATCCGTCTAAACAAGCCACCACAAGCCATTTGCTCACAAAGATAGCTTTTTAATGTTGTATTATGAAGGAGATGTGCCTTTATGCGCTCGCTCGCAGCTTTTTTTTACTGAGGTGGAAACTTTATAAAGGAAAGAAATTGCACTTGAAACATCTAGGAACTGGTTTTCAACCTATGCCCTGTGAGTTTTATAAATAAAACTGCTTCATTACATATAACCCCAGTTTCACAGACAAGATTAAGCTAGACTCAGACTAAAATGTATGTTTGAGCTGTTTTAACTGAAAGCATCTTGCACTGACATATCGTAAATGAATTCAGTTATGTCATCAATTAGTAATGTTTTTTAAGACACGTTTATAAAAGCTATGCCCTAATTGAACTAAGGCTTAATTCTGTTTAATCTAATCCCTGTCTGTGAGACCGGTATATTTCTCAGCAATGAGGTGACAACTTTGCTGTAATTAAACCATCAAGCTTAACTAGGAAGTTACTTACTCGTGCCCTCTGTCTCTTTTTATCTCTCTTTCCCTCGTTAATTCATCAATAATCATTGAAAAAATGAATCTTACACCGTTACTATTTCACTTATTTCACTGTAGAATACTAGATCTAATGAGCTGTGGATTAATTACTAAATTAACTGTATCAACTATATCACTGATCTAACCACATTGTCGCTATATGATAAATTGAAATGTTTCCTTCAGAGCGACAAAATCAAATTTTGTTGGAATATTTTCCTATTTAACACTGTGAAGCTTCCTTTAACAATCGTCATTGTAAAAGCATTATATAAATAACGCTGACTTGACTAGAAAAAAATAATAAACAAAATTAATTTTCATGTATATATCCGTTCAGTCAGAATTTGGGCTGCTAAACATTCATGACAGCTGTTATCTTGTCTATGCTGGCAAATAAACATGGCCACCTGACATGAACTTTATAATTAATTGTAAAAGCACAACCATTCAAAACTATTGAGACTATCATGTGCATAGTAAAGCGGTTACCGACAATCATTTTGGGCAGGAATTAATATAAACTCAGATACCCGTCATGTCTAAAGTGAATGTAAACAAATGGGCCAAAAAATTTGATATGGTCAAAAGATCGGATCTGTGCATTAAGACTTGCAGTGCAAACACAGCCTAGTCAAACATGGTTGTGTTGGTTTCGCAGGAACATCCCTGTGGTTTCCAGCAAATAAAGCCATATGCCTTTAAAATAAAATGCCTCATGCAAGACAAACATTAGGCTTTTGGTTTTGTCAGGAAAGGTCATTTTAAAAGCATTCTGGTTTGTTAACTCCCCCCTTCTCCTCCTCCTCCTCTCCTTGTTTTTCTCTCTCCCTCTTAGGAATGTCCATAGTGCTGGATCTAACACCCAATTATGAAGGAGTTTCAGCCTGGTTCAACAATGCTGCTACTGTTGCTGAGCGACTCAGAGTAAGTGCTGATAGGAACGGAGTAGATTTATTGATGGGGCAGGTCAGTTTGTGAAAGAAAAGACAACAATATTTTGAGATGTATAAACGGGGTCAAGTAGGGAAGGGTAAAGTTTTACTTCTGATATCAGCATAGCATTATACACTACCGTTCAAAAGATTGGGGTCACTTTTTATCAGTGTCAGTAAAGATGCTCAGTATCATGTCAGTAAATGCTGTTCTTTTGAACACTATCCCTCAAAGAATCCTGAAAAAAAGTGCATCGCTGTTTCCACAACAATATTAAGCAGCACAACCGTTTTTAACATTGAGTACGTTTACATGGACAACAATACTCCGATATTAATCTGATTAAGACAATACTCTGATTAAGAGGCTACCATGTAGACAGCGATTTCTAATTACCTTAATCTGATTAAAGTCATAATCTAACTACACATAAATCGGATTAAGACATGTGGAGTATGCCTATTTTAGTCGCATTATCAGAGACATGTACACACCTTAATCTAACAATTAATGTCATGTCGGAGATTTCACCGCATTTTGTGACAGGACACAACAGAGAAGTGCAGAGGGGAGGCTTTGTGGGTTGGAGCCTCTGCCCTTTTTGCAAATTAATCAAAAGTGCCCCTTTCAACAATCATCGATAATATTGTGGCCAATAAAACAAAATTGGAATTATACTTAATATAACAACGTGTACAAAACAGTAACAAATGGTGGAAAAGTCGCGTTTATCTTTATCTGTCAGTCTGAAAAGTCGTTGCCATAAACCTCGTTGCTATGGGCAACGTTGTTTTTTACTTGACTGTTCATTGTGAACACTGCGTAATCTCTCTCTATTTTTATTTTTGTTGTAATTATTATGCTCATTGTAAAAGTAAAATACAATAAGTTTGTATCTGTAATCGCAAACCAGATGGGTCATTCAGTGAACGCCTGTGGCTCGACGGCAGGAAAAACAATCCAAAGAGTCTCGATTTTTAAACCTTTATCATAATTAATCAAAGCTATTATTCTAAATGTAGGCTGTCAATAAGGAGGAAAGAGGGGCAGTGTCTCTTCAAAAAAACCAAAAAGAGGCAATACATAATATTAAAAAAATAAATCAACGTAGATATAAAACATTATAAAAACGCATGTTTTGTTATACTTCTTAATGTAAAGTAACACTGTCCAACAGCGACACCCGCAGGTGAAGTTACAGCGGGTTTACTGAGCCCATAAAATTAACACACCTGCCAAAGTCACGCTATGATTGGATGTTGGAGAACCTAGCGTGGCATGGGGACGTAATGACGTGCCATAATCGATCTATGTTCTATCACATGTAAAACGGGAACATGAACGGAGTACTCTAAAAGCAACTCATGTAAACACCTTAATCAGAATATTGTCTTATTTAGAATAAGGTCAATAATTAGATTACTGCTGTCCATGTAAACGTAGTCATTGATAATAATACAAAATGTTTCTTGAGTATCAAATCTGCATATTATTCTGTTTAGATCTGCTATTAAAGTGGATGACGCCAAATACAGGTGTAAATGGGATCTAAAACATTTAAATTTTTTCAAAAAGTTGAAAAGGCATTCGACTGAATTGCTTTCATAGTGTAATTGCTCATGTGGTCAAATTAGTTAGAACAGCCACAAAAGACACCTACTGTCCACCTACTGACTTAATGCACAAATATTATGGGTAGCGGCCCGCTAGCCAGACGGGAGCTTTGTTGGCCGAACACCCAAGTTTGGTCTGAAGACACAAAATGTTCCAAGCACAATGTTTTCTCACCATTCCTGATTTCTAACACACACTCTCGACTCTGAGGCTGTCAGAGCAGGAACTAAAGCTGATGCTCTCCGTATGTTTCTCCGTCATCTCTGGTCACGTTCATATATAAATTGCATGAGTTTTTCATCCATGAGATCGAAAAAATCGATAATAGACCCTCCCCTCAAAGAAATCAGGACGTAAGATTGTGGTTGAAAGTGGACAAAAGAGACGGATTAAAACACCAGGTGTAAACGGGAATGTCTCCCTCGTCTAATTGTGATCAGATTGACCAAAACGCATCTTAGTACCGGGTTACACCATGACTTTACAACAGGGCCTTAGAACGATTTCCTGAAGGATCACGTGACACTGAAAGGGCTGCTGAAAATTCAGCTTTGCAATTACATGAAGAAAATCTATTTACTGTATTTTTGATCAAACCTTGGTGAGCAGAAGAAATTCTATCATATAATTCTTACTGACCCCATGCTTTTGAACAGTAGTGTAAATGGAAACTAAGTTTGTTTTGCTACTATGAGTTATGTAATTATTATTCAGTACTTTCAGTGGCATATTAACAGATTTATTTGATCCACTCTATGGTTTCATTTTAGGAAGCATGCGTGTACTGGCTCAGTAAGGGGGTGGATGGCATCTTATTGTCTCAACTGAGGGACGTCGTAAACACAGATGCCTGGCAGTCTATTCAAGGCATATTCAACCAAACTGACGGCACCAAAAAAACGTATGTGCTTGTGGTTCGTGAAGAACTAAATGGGGTCAGAACTGTTTATTTAGTAAAACAGAGACACCTGGTGGACAGAATGGGGTACTGCTCACAGATAGTGATTTCAGATGAAAGAAAAGAGAGACAATACACTTCCTGAATTTCCTGAGTATAGTAATGTATTACTCGAAATACAGCTTTCTCTCTCACACAAGTACAACATCTAGCAAATGGTCACTAAATAGTTTTCAGGTGTCATTTTAAATGTTCAACAGACTTTGTCAGAAATAGTTTTCTGCACATTAGTTGTCAATTCTTTTCTGCTGATTTAATGAAATAGAGACACCTGCTGGCCAGATGGGGTAATGAGCACTGCCCAATAAATGTTTTTCCATCTATTTATGCTCTTTTGTTTACAAGCACCAATTATTTTTCTAGCCTTCACTATTTTTGGACAGTTTCACCTTACTCAGACCACTCAATCATATCTCTCTGTCTCTCTCTCTCTCTCAGAGCTCTGATGGGCTCAGTCACCGGCCTCTCTGTGGATGATGTCTCTCTCCTGCTGAACCGCTCAGGTGTCGACCTGCTCCTGACGGGACTGCTTGATCCGGCCGTGCCCGGCGTAACACAGGCCCAGGTGATACAGAAGCTGTACTCAGCTCACCTGCAGACGAGTCTGGGCTGGAGTCTGAGCGGACGGACTCTGGGCTCTCTGGCTTCCCGATCTCCAGCTGTGCCGCTGAGGCTCTTTCACACACTGCTGTTCACCCTGCCCGGCACACCGGTGTTCAGCGCTGGAGATGAGGTCGGACTGAAGACGGGGGTGAGTTGAGAATGCAATTAAAGGGTTAGTTCACCCAAAAATGAAAATTCTCTCATTAATTACCTACCCTAATGATGTTTGACACCCGTAAGACCGCCGTTCATCTTCAGAAAACAAATGAAGATATTTGTGTTGAAATCCGATGGCTCAGAAAGGCCTCCATTGACACCAATGTCATTTCCTCTCACAAGACCCATAAAGACACTAAAGATGTCGTTACAAAGCCCATCTCACTACAGTGGCTCTACAGTCATATTATGAAGCGACGAGAATTAGTTTTTGTGCGCAAAAAAACTAAATAACGACTTATAATCAGCGTATTGATTCATGATTCGGATCGCGTGTCAAACTGCTGAAATCACATGACTTTGGCGATCCGAATCATTAATCGATGATTCATAACCGTTTGAGACATTGTTTTGAAACCGGCCCATCACTATATAAGACGTTATTTAGTTTTTTTGCACACAAGAACTATTCTCGTCACTTTATAATATGACTGTAGAGCCACTGTAGTGAGATGGGCTTTGTAACGACATCTTTAGTGCCTTTATGGGTCTTGAGAGAGGAAATGACATTGGTGTCAATGAAGGCCTTTCTGAGCCACCGGATTTCAACACAAATATGTTCATTTGTGTTCTGAAGATGAACGGAGGTCTTACGGGTGTCAAACAACGTTAGGGTAAGCAATTAATGAGAGAATTTTCATTTTTGGGTGAGCTAACCCTTTAAAATGAAGTAAGATAAACTTGATAAACTTTTACTTTATTCATGAATTTGATGATTTCACCTTTACAGGAGAAACTTAACACGATGTGGGACTTGGAAAGTAAAGCAGAAGATGCCAATGCAACGGCAAAGGTACATTTTCATTATCGCATTTTCATAGCTCTGTTCATATCACTGGTAAATGCATATTTTTTAAACACATACTCTGTTTCTTCCTTTTGTTCCTCTGACTCAGACTGTACAGGAAGAGCGTACCGCAGTGCGTAACTTCTTTAAAGCACTCAGTGATATGAAAGGAAAAGAGCGATCGCTTCTGCACGGAGAATATTTCAGCCTTTCCAGTTCCCCCACTTCATTAGCATTTCTCCGCCTATGGGACCAGAGCGAACGCTTTCTGGTCGCCTTAAACTGGGGAAATGACTCAGTCACCATGAAGCTTACTAACAGCGACCTGCCGGCCGAGGCTCGGGTCCGCGCCACCACAGATGAAGAAAAACTAGCCGTGGATCGCAAGGTGTCACTAGAGAAGTTAGAGCTTGGGCCCAAACAGGCTGTTCTGTTGTCTTATCCTTACGCTGGTTAGACACTCACACACACACACAGTCCTTAATGTCTCAGATCAGTGTCGACACTGTGCACATGTTTGGAAAGACTTTCTTTTGAGTAGAAGAGTTTATACTGAAGTTTTAGTTGTTCTTTTATTGGAATACTTTTAGGTTCACTAACTTTGAAGCAATGAAAGGCCAATTGTTGTTGTAGAATAGAGGATGGTCTCCGTAGAGAGACATGTAGAACCCCTGCTATAATAAAAAACAAAATGGCTACTGTTTTTGTGTCAAAGTGTCCCCTTTACTTCACTGGTGAGGTTATGCTGACAGTGTATCAAAAGAAGGTTGTTCTCTCTTGAATGCATTTGCTTATTTGTTGTTGTAGATCACAATTCCTAATTTTAATCATAAAGCAGGAGATGGGAGAAAAAATATTAATGCTTACATTATATTAAATATTAAAACAAGGCTACTTTTGTAGATAAAATATACAAAGTTAACAAAAAAAATCTGCATGCAAATATTTAAAAATAATTATACTACATTTTTATGATTGGGAGTAAAAAAAAGAAAATGAATGATTCTTCTATTCAGCAAGGATGCATTCAATTGATTGAAAGTGACAGTGAAGACTTTTACATTGTTACAAATTATTTTATTTCTGTTAGGATAACTCTACGTGTTTGGCATATTAATGGATATTACTTTAAGAGGCTTATCTGTTTTTAACATTGAAAATAATAAATAATGTTGACTGAAGAATGGAGTAATGATGCTGAAAATTAAGCTTTGCATCACAGGAATAAAATACATTTTAAATTATATATATAAAAAAATGGCAATATTGCTGTTTTTATTTTATTTTCGATTCAATAAATGCAGCCTTGGTGAGCAGAAGCTTAATAATGAAATGTTTCATCTCCAATTAGTCAATCAGGCCATAAATAAAGGCTTGTTGGTGGCCCTATTGGCCGGTGAACAGCTCGTGGTGGTCAATAGAGGGCCCTTTATGAACGGTGAACATGTTCTTGGACATTTTTGTTGATCCTAGAACAAAATTTCAATTAGCGACCCACATGAAAAATACTATAGTATTTTAGAGTCAAATTATTCTAGTAAATACTATAGTGTTTTTGAATTGTACTATTATAAATATACTACAGTAAATTGTAATATACCTCAGTATATAGTTTAACAATTGATGTTGTGGCATAAATTAACAAAGTGTAGTAAATAATATACTGTTGTATCTTTACTATAGTATGGTTCAAAAACAGTAGTATTTACAAGAGTAATTTTACTATAATATACTATAGTATTTTTTCATGCGATTCAGATAAGGTCTTTACCCGTTAATTTTCTCATAATATACATTGCACATTTTCTAATGATTCACAAACGACCCGTCGGATAAATCTGTATATAGATGTACACAACAGGGCGGGTCAAGTTCTTCAAAGGCAGACAACTCACAGCACAGGCAGAAATCATGCAAATGTGTTACTCATGGATGTGTAGCCATAACACATTAGTATTCAAATTCCTGACAACTCAGAAAGTTCAGAGTCGAGTCGATCGTGCACTTTCGACTTTACAGAATCTTTACATTCACAAACAAATGTATTACACACTGCATGAAAGGTAATATTCGCAAAATCATAATATGGGTACTTTAAGCTTAAAAACAGGACTAGGTGCTTCTACATCAGTCTTATTCACCTATCGTTTCCCTCTGATTTTAGGGATTAGTTAACCCTAACACTTTTACTCACATTAGTGTGTTACTTCATTCATTCATGCAATCTTATCCTTTATGCAAATCCAGTCTCATTTACAAACGAATCCTGGTGAAATGAAGGAACGAACACGTAATGTGTTCCCCACGTGACCTGGATATTCATGTAAAATAAAGTTCAACCATGCATTCATAATATTAGAATCTGAAGGGAGCTTATGTGACATGTTTTATTGCTTAGAAGTTGGATCCGGTTTAACTCTATGTAGGCCTGTGTCATGTCAGGTACGAGTCGGTGGGCGGGGCCAAAGAAACCAGTGTTGTTCATTTTATGTAATGTTTTATGTTTCACAAGACATCCTGGGTTGGCATTTTCTGAGATTGATCGTTTCCTGGGCCTGGTGTCAATACAAGCTTTTCATTGACTAACAAGGAAGTGTTCAGCTCTGAAACTTACAGGATATTCTTATATTACCATGACCTTTTATATATCAAAAGCTCAAGGGAGAGTTGATTTCTCAATTATTAAGGCCAGAGTCGTAGTTAATAGTGAGAATTGAACCCTAATCTAATAAACTTAACCAAACATTTCATTTTTAATCCATACATCTCCCCCCCCAAAAAACACGTACTGTTCTTTACACAAAACTAGTGACCTGCATAGGAATGAAGTGCAATTCTGTGATGTCTTTTTAAACAACACACAGACTCCTCAAAGCTTACAACAGAAACAATAAACACGCTTGGGGAAAAAATATACCGTTTCCATCTGGTTGTGGTCGTGTCTTTGAAAGAGGTTCTGGAGAGCAGGATCATACAGGCTTAGGAAGGTCCGCCCAGACCCCTGCAGAGCATCTGTGAACCCCAGGACCCCGTGCTGAGCGCTGAGAAAACAAACCGCTCTCCTCAGACTCTTCCTCTTCCCCTCAGCTGGGATTGTTCATCTTAAACCGAGGAAAGGAGACAGAATAGCATGCAGGGAAGATGTGTCTTTGAGTTGTGCTGGTTACACCTTCCTGGAATAGAAAAAAGCAGCTCTGTCTGCTTCTATCTTAGGCCTGCTTTAACAGAGCCTTTGTCTGTTTTTAAACCCTTCATATTAACAGAATTTTGCTGTTTGTGAACATATTTTTATCTTTAAAGGTGCACTATGTAGTATTTTTGCAGTACAATATCCAAAAACCACTAGGCCAGTGTTATATATTTTGTTCAGTTGAGTACTTACAATATCCCAAATGTTTCCAACTATTTGTAAATTATGAGAAAATTAACCAAGGACCGGGACGTGTCAGCATAACGTTTGAGGAAGTCGCCTGTCAATCGCGTCATATCTGCGCTACCCTCGGTTTTATTGGGCAGAATCTCGTTTCTCTTAGCAGTGTGAACAAGTCACAGCAGCGCCGAGCGAACGCAGAGTAACGTCATAACATCATTTTAAACACACTTAAATGTATCTAATATGATAAACAGAGCTGCGTTAACTTATAATCATGACCGGAAAAAGCGGAAGCGCGCGTGCCCGGCGACTGTGTCCCGTCCCATCATAATAAAAGTCCCGCTGCTCGCGAGCCGTGTGTTTGTGTAACAATCGCTCCAGCGGCCGTGCTCAGCTCCTCAACACTCGGTCCTGCTCTGCTTCACACTACAGTAACGTTAATAACCGCATCCATGAACGTGATTTCTGCCCGAGTCCTATTTTCCACCGGCTGTGAGGTGAAGACCACATGTCCCAAGATACTGCGCTCATACTTGGCGTCATCAAACTACGTTTTTGTTTTGAATAGGCGCCCTCTAGTGGACGGAAAGTTTCATTGTGCACCTTTAAAGTATACAATTAATTTATAAAATGTGCATTTTCTTAATGTAGGCCTATAAGCTACTGAAAATCTGCATTAAAAAATATATATTTTAAAACTGTCATGTTCAGTGTTGGCAAAAGTTACTTTGAAAAGTAAGGCCCCATTTACACTGCATGGTTCAAGTGACCCAATTCCGATTTTTCCTTCTCATGTGGCACAGATCAGAAATGACATGTGAACATGTAAACGGGAAAAAAAACGCATAAATTCTGATATCCTCAGATCAGATTTAGGCCTCACTCAAATGTGATAATAAATCCGATATGATTCGGATACGTGCATTTGCGTTTTCAATGCAAGCGCTCAAATCGGATATTCCCCAGTAAATGCGAGTCTTAAAGGGTTAGTTCACCCAAAAATGTATTCAGCATTGTCTTCTCTTCCCTGTTTGTTTTTCAATCCTCAAATAAATTTTCAAATGGTTATGAATCAGCGTATTGATTCATGATTCGGATCGCGTGTCAAACTGCCAAACTGCTGAAATCGCGTGACATTGGCAATCCGAATCATGAATCAATATGCTGATTCATAACTGTTCGAATCTTTATTTGAGGATTGAAAACAAACCAGTAGAGTACGGTAGAGCCCAAACCAGCCTTACAGCTGTGCTGCCATAGCCTAGAAATCAAGACGCACCCTAGCGGCAGCAAATCTAATCTGCCCGCAAGTGTCGTCTAGCAACTCTCAATACCCTTCTGAGCTGTATTCGCCTAACTCTTGCCGGGCCAATCACGTCGTGTATAGAGTCGGTGGGCGGGGCCATAATGACGACGGCCGAGTTGCGTTTGCGTGCTTCTAGTAAACACAGAAACTGGCGAACGGCGGCCTTTCGGAATCAGCTTTGACCGCGACTCTGGAAGACTTGGAGTCAAGCTTTACTCTGAGAAAAGAACAAAGAACGGCACTGAAGTCATTCTTAAGAAGGGAAGATGTGTTCTGAGTTTTTTCGACCGGATACAGTGAATGTTTAATCTGTCAACAAGCTCTGCTTCACCTTCGTTGCTCTGGTTGGTTGTAGCGCTATCCTATCGCGTGCAGAGGGAGTTTGAAAGACAACCGTTTATCCGCCCCTCGGATTGAGCTGTCAATGGTGAGTTTCCAGACCAAACATCTTGATGTGGGTCTGGCTTGTCAGGCTAGTGTTGCCATTCTCCATTACGGAAGAACGGCACAGGAGAAAAAAGTTTAAACTTCCTTCACCAATAAAAACACAAAATCTAAAGTTATTTTTGCTTATATATTTAACTGAATCATTGAAGGTCAGCAGCAAGTACATGGTCAATAAAGTGAGATTAAAAGCATACAATATTTGTTTAATTTTAATATTAAAATATTTAATTAGATATTATTCATTTTGAGGAATACTGAAACCTTTTTTGTTTTTGTGAGATTAGTATGCATGCTCACATTTACTCTAGAACTACAGTAACCATCACGTTTACACAGCGCATCTGCAAGAGCTGCCAGTCAGTTAATGGGAAAACAAAGTAACTTGGATTACTTGTTTCAAAAACTATTAACTATTTTTAACTATTTTAACACTATATTTTTACTGTATGTGTTACATGAAGAAGTAATCTGATTATGTTACTCAAGTTACTTGTAATGCATTACCCAAACGTTGGTCACTAATTTTCACCGGCATTGTATTGCTTTTTGTATTCGTTTTTTCTGTTTAAATGGCAGTAATCTGTAAATTCTTATAGCAAGCTATAATTGTTTTAGCGTAGTCTTACTGTGAAATGAACAGTTTTGTTTCGTTTGGTATTTTACAGTATTTTCAAGACATTACTGTACATTTAACAAAATGTCATTGTTTTCCTAATTACAAAAGTTTTGTCATGACTTAACCGAATTTCAGACATTTTTTTTAGTGTGGTAAGTGCATTAAAAGCAGGTGTTTGTTGGAATATGTTTGCAATGTGACATTATATTCATTTAAAATGTGCTTTTATATAGTAATTCTGTTTAAACAGCCATATAATAGTCCTATATGAATCTATATGAAAAATAGACCTTTATATACTCCATCAAAACATATAAAAGACACTGGTATATCACAGTGAACACTGTCGTGTGAAAGCTGTTTTGATTTTTTTGTGCACATGACAATAGCAGATGTATTTAATTTGGTGGCAGATGACTCTCTCGACTCTTACTCCTCCAGTTCTGTATTCACTTGTTGGCTTTTAGGGGCGGGAACAGATGAAGTCGTCTTCATAAAAGTGAACTGACCACTAAACCGTGCTCTGTGTTCTGTCTGCAACACTGAGGACGACTCGTCTGAGCTCTACACTGGGATTTAACTGAGCAATCTTCAGGTATTTTTGTATTATTATTTATCGTTTACTGTAGTCTTAATCTATGTAATTTCCAAACAGCAAAATTGTGGCCAGTGAAAATGCTGAGTGGCTAGTAACTTTGGAAAACCACTAGCAGCAGTGGCTGGTGAGCAAACAAGTTAATGTCAAGCCCTGGTCGGCACCTTATTATCAAACTATAGCTAATACTATGCCAGCAGCAGTTATTATAACCCTACATGGTTTACAGTCACTATGTTGCTGCTTTGTATTGTTAAAAATAATGGTTTTTTTTGGGGTCTGTTTATTATTAAACTTTTATGGCTGCCTATTATTAATAAACTTAACTTAAAATCAGTCAATTTGTGGCCTGAAATGTAATGAATCTGTTGTAACTTAAGAGTTTTTGCTTTATATGTTTTAGTTCAGTATTTTGACATAAACGTACAAGAAGAGAAATGAAGGACATAGAACTGAAGGAGGGGGATCAGGCTAAGCAGCAAATGACCCGAGAAAACAACGGCTGTGTGAAGGTCACGGTCCCAGAGAACACCGCAGCGAAATATGGACTCTCCAAAGACGAGCTGATTCAAATCGCCGGAACAGCTGGGTACGCAATCTATATGAGGATTAAAAAAACATTTGACATTTTCTTTCTCTATCTGTGTGTGTATGTATCTATCTGATATACATTGCATATTTTCTTCAGGTGGGTTCGGACTCGTTGGGCCTTGCTGGTTCTGTTCTGGCTCGGCTGGGTTGGCATGTTAGCTGGAGCAATAGTGATCATAGTACAGGCTCCACGCTGTAAACCAATTCCAGAGATGAACTGGTGGAACGAAGGTCTTCTGTATCAGATATCTGACGTCGGCGCTTTCTCTGACAATGGACTGAAAGGTGAGATAAATGGAAATGTGTGTATATATAAATATACAATGATCAGGCATAACATGACAGGTGAAGTGAATAACACTGATATTCTCTTTATCACGGCTCCTGTTAGTGGGTGGGATATATATTAGGCAGGAAGTGAACATTTTGTCCTCAAAGTTGATGTTAGAAGCAGGAAAAGTGGCCAAGGCTCATTGATGCACGTATTGAGCAAAGGCTGGCCCGTGTGGTCCAATCAAACAGGCGAGGTAATGTAGCTCAAATTGCTCCAGAAGTTAATGCTGGTTCTGATAGAAAGGTGTCAGAATACACAGTGCACCTCAGTTTGTTGTGTATGGGGCTGTATAGCCGCAGACAAGTCAGGGTGCCCATGGTGACGCCTGTCCACCGCCGAAACACCAACCGTGGGCATCAGAACTGGACCACGGAGAAATGGAAGAAGGTGACCTGGCCTTTCAGGGAAACAGTATTCCCTGGTGGCTGTGGCTTGCCACAAAGCAAAAATGTTGACTTGGCCTCCAAATTCCCAAGATCTAAATCCAATCGAGCATCTGTGGGATGTGCTGAACAAACAAGCCCAAACCATTAAGGCCCCAACTCACAATTTACAGGACTTAAAGGATCTACTGCTAAAATCTTGGTGCCAGGTACCACAGCACACCTTCAGGGGTCTAGTGGAGTCCATCCCTTGACGGGTCAGGGCTGTTTGGGCAGCAAAAGGGGGACAAACACAATATTAGGAAGGTGGTCATAATGTTATGCATGATCGGTGCATATACTAAGTTAGCTGGGTTTTAACTGGTTACATGTAATCTGGGTTATGTAATCAGATTAAAATTAAGTACTTGAAACAGGACTATATTAGGTTTTAAAACTCAGACTAGTTACATTTTTATTGATTACATATTCATTGATACTCCCCAAATAATCTTATCTTTTAAATGTTCCTGTTTTGTGTCTTTGGTTCAAATTATCGTTATTATTATTATTATATTCACCGTTCTCTGATGCGGATTAATATTCACATGATATGCAAGTTAAAAAAAACATTTGTTTAAATAATGTATTTATTTGAAATGTATTTTATTTTAATTGATTTAATCACTAACCCTCTGCAGTTCCTTCCCAATCCACAGTAATGTAATGTTTAATGCCATTCATATTGTGGAATACATTTTACTTTCTCTTTGTATTTTTATATCAATATAGTTTGGTATTGATATCAAGACTGCCCTATTCAAATCAATATGATAAGTGAGGTATAGGTCAAAAGTAATCCAAAAGTAACCACAACAGATTACATTACTAATTACATCATTAATATGTCAGATGCCTCCTTTAGTGTTAATACCATAGTGGTCATAATGTGAAAACAGGCTCAGTGTTCAGGGCGATATACTCCTCATCTCTCGTTCTCTGTAGGAGTGGAGGAGAAGCTGGACTATCTGAGCCAGATGAAGATCAAGGGCCTTGTTCTGGGTCCGATACACACAGTGGAAGCAAACAAGCTGGATACACTAAATCTGACTTCAAACACGCTGGATACACCAAATCTAACTTCAGTTAAATCTGAAGTAGGCACTGAGAATGAACTGGAATCTCTGCTGGAGCAAGCACATAAAAAAGGTGACCTTTGACCCCGAAAGTACCTTTTTAATTCTGACTGCCACCAGAGGTGTAAAGAGTACCTGAAATCCATACTTGAGTAAAAGTAGAGATTCCTTACAGGGAAAATGACTCCATTACAAGTTACAAGTCACCAATTCCAATATAACTTGAGTAAAAGTCTTAAGATGATGAGACACAGGGCAACTTTTTGAGCAATGTTGCTGTGGGCTTTTTCCCATTGAGAATGGGCAACAAATTTCTCTTTAGATATCCAATTAGAAATTTGTTGCCCATTCTCAATGGGAAAAAGCCCACAGCAACATCTTTCAGCAACATTGCTCAAAAAGTGTCCCTGTGTCTCATCAGGTTTAGAGTATCTGATTTTAACAGTGCATATCTTACATCATGCTAAATATAGGCTCAACGATGCACTAGCCCTCGACACCTGAGAGACATACCAGTAAAAACATAAAAAACAATAGATTTGTAAGATGAGATATTGCATTTTCTAAAATCAAAATAAACCTGAGTACTTTAGTATTGCTTTAAATCAAGGTCAACACAACAGCGTCTTAAGCCCGATTTGCACAGGACTAGTATTATCTGGGGACCTCTGGTGATTTGTAATAATTGTAGAGAATGTCTGTGATCTTAATCCCGTGCGAATCGGCCATGTCTGTCATTTGTAAAGTAAAAATTCCCCCGCAAATTACCTGCCATATTTCGCCGAACACCGAGGTCCTGTGATAATATTAGTCCTGTGCGAATCGACATCTCTGTGATTTGGCCAGGATTAGGCGGATCGTATATAATTTTTGCAAGCTTTTTGTTTCCTGTGAGCATTTCTATCTTTATCTTTCACGGAGAATGGAGTCTGCATTCATAATGCGCACCGTTATGAATTCCTGTATGGCTGCACGGATTAATGAGTATCAATTTGGGAGTAAACTGATTGAATGGTGTTTAATATTAACATCAGTACTATTCTTAATGAAAAACAGAACAGAACAGTACGATGACAAGCTTGTTTAAATGTGCCCTTTTACATTTAGCACTGAAACTGAATCATCCGCCGTCTGTCAGCTTCTCACTCGTGATGAATGAAATCTGACTCCTGCCGCTGGTCTGAGCTCAATTCATGGCGTCTGGTTGCTAACTGAACGAAATTATGTTTATTTATTACTATAAAATAATCAAAATGATATCGATGCCTGTTTATGATTTCATATGGCTATATTTATAACGAAGTCTTGACATCATACTCGGGAGAAGTCAGTAAATTCGAGTAAAATCACAGGCTTTGCTTATCCCGTGCGAATGCGCCACGCAAAACTCAGATGTGGGGGAGTAATTTCTAAATCACAGAGGTCCCAAGATAATACTAATCCCGTGCGAATAGAGCTTTAATGTCTGCAAACTCTCAGTCTCAGTTATAGGTGCACTATGTAGTATTTTTGCAGTAAAATATCCAAAAACCACTAGGCCAGTGTTATATATTTTGTTCAGTTGAGTACTTACAATATCCCAAATAAAAAAATATTTGTAAATTGTGAGAAAATTGCTATTTTAATCAAGGACCGGGATGTGTCAGCATAGCGTTTGAGGGAGTCGCCTGACAATCGCGTCATATCTGTGTTACCCTCGGTTTTATTCTGCAGAAGCGCTTTTCTCTTAGCAGTGTGAACATGTCACAGCAGCGCCGAGCGAACGCACAGAGTAACGTCATAACATCATAACATCATTTTAAACACACTTAAATGTATCTAATATGATAAACAGAGCTGCTTTACCTCATAATCATTACCGGAAACAGTGCAGGCGCCCGGCGACTGTGTCCCGTCCCGTCATAATAAAAGTCCCGCTGCTCGCGAGCCGTGTGTTTGTGTAACAATCGCTCCAGCGGCCGTGCTCAGCTCCTCAACACTCGGTCCTGCTCTGCTTTACACTACAGTAACGTTAATAACCGCATCCATGAACGTGATTTCTGCCCGAGTCCTGTTTCCCACCGGCTGTGAGGTGAAGACCACATGTCCCAAGATACTGCGCTCACACTTGGCGTCATCAAACTACGCCTTTGTTTAGAATAGGCGCCCTCCAGTGGACGGAAAGCTGCATAGTGCACCTTTAAGCTCGAGTGCACAAAAAGGCCACAAGTCAGCCAAAATCCTTCACAAAGGTCTCGTCAATGTAGCGAATAAAGAAAGTAATGTTCAGTAAAATGAAAAAGTCAAAGCCTTCTTGCACTGGATGAGCTGTTTCAGCCTCTATAGCGGCTGCAGTCATGAGCTCTTCTCATAAATCAAACATCTGCGATTCAAATATATTACATTAAATGGACTTAGATGGCAGTATCTTTATAGCAGAAACATGCCGCTGCAGCTTATATGTAATCGCATTACTCAACACAAATGCATTGGAGTAAAAAGTACATTAACTTGTACAAAAATGTAGGCAAGCAGAGAGTAGATTTTCTCAAATACTTTACACCACTGAAGGCTTGCTAATGTCAAAGAACTGTACATTTAAACTCATCCTCCATGACAACATGAAGACCTCTAAACACTGAAGCCATTTTACAATTGGGCTTTTGAGTCTTCTGTGCTATAGTATGACAAGTTTCACCTTTGACCTCTGAAGTGACATTATGTTAGCAGTGTAAAAAGACTGTTCTGAAGCTTTTGCTGACCGAGCCGAGCTTTGCAATTTTGATTATTTTCAAAATGACAATTAAATGAACACCACAGTACAAATATTAAGCCTGTGTAAACTATATAGAATAGATGATCATCTTTGTTTCCCCTGCTCTCTCTTTCTGTTGGTTTGTCACTCTCTCTTTTCCAGGTATCTCTATAGTGCTGAATTTAACACCCGACTACGAAGGAGCTTCAGGCTGGTCCAACGTTATTGCTGAGAAAATCAGAGTAAGTGCTGATAAGTCAGAGGAAGTCATATTCATGTGGAGGGTGAATACGGCTAGATGAAAAGAGAGTTCACTCGTATGAGAAAAACAGCAGATTTTACATCATATACAAAAGTATATAATACCAAACATTTCTTCAACTCTTTCATTTGTTTTTGAATTTTTAGGACGCGTGTGCATTCTGGTTGAGAAAAGGATTTGATGGCATTTTCTTGTCTGACCTGGGATTGACCACTGTAGAAAAGGATTTCTGGCCATCTATACAAGTTATATTCAACCAAACCGACAAGACTAAAAAAGTGTACGTCTCTGTAGCTGTGTTCTCAGATCTTATATAAACTCTTAAAGGGGCAGTGAGCGATTTCTGTGAAACACAGACTATGGCTGCTCGATTGTGGCGAAAGTCATAATCATGATTATTGTGATTATTGTGTGATTATTGATTATTTAACATGATTACTGGTGGGTGATATGATCAAAGTCTTATTTCATGATATGAGTAATTTTAAATGTCAGTGAAATTTCACAATTATCGATACTTCAGCAAAAGCTAGTATAAGGTTAATTAATGTAAGTAAAAAGTCTTCAAAACAGACACAGCGATACAATAAGAACAATTACAAACATAACAGACAATTAAATACAACAGACCAAAAATAGTAATTAAATAAACTACTTTAGGTTTTTCTAAAGATGTACTAACAGTGGTATTCAGAGAAGAGCCTACAACATGAATTGAATAATCAAATGTAAAATAACGCTGGATTTGTCAAAAATGTACACAGCAGTTTATTCTATCAAGAGCAGTGAGTGAATTTATCTTTGTCTTTAGTTGTTTGATTAACAATTATGACTGCAGCAGATTAGGCTGCTGTCACTTTAAGAGCAAATGGACGGATCCAATATACTGTCACACATGCGTTTTCTTTCTCAACTATTTACATTCACTTGTGAAATAACCGACTGTGTTTATGAGGATACTTATCAAAACTACATTTCAGCTATTTGACCGTTTAGGTGCGTATCTGAAGCACGCAGTAAACTTTGCTAATGCGCGTTCCACCCCGTCTCAGAGCGCGCACAGAGATGTGCGGCTTAATGTGCCTTTAATAACACGGGTTAATATCAAGCACAGATGTTTTTTATTACATTTTTTATCACAGTATTTACGATTAATCGCACAGCCCTAACCCAGACGACTGCGATGTTCAAGTCCTCCTGGGATGTTCGTATTTACGTGTTGGGAAGATAGTCAGGTGCGTTCAAGTCATTTTTGTCAGGTTTTTAAACTCTAGGCAAAAGAAAACAGGTTTTTAAACTTTATGTATTAAAAAATTAACAAAAAATGAGCTTCAGATGTGTTTAGCTTTTTATTTATGAAGCCACTGTAGACGTTATGGTTACATTATATATTAGTACATTACAATGCTATCATATTTTGTGCTGGCAATAAGCTTATTTTGTTGTAAACTAAAAGCATACCAATGTTATATGTGTAGCCCTCTCTCGCCACAATACACTGCCTTACATATGTAAATATGAGTTGAACATAAAACACCCCTGAATCAGACAGCTCACACAAGTACGATATCTAGCAAATGTTCACTAAATAGTTTTTAGGTGTTGTTTTAAATGTTCCACAGACGTTGTCAGAAATAGCTTTCTGCACATTAGTTGTCAATTCTTTTCTGCTGATTTAATGAAATAGAGACACCTGCTGGCCAGATGGGGTAATGAGCACTGCCCAATAAATGTTTTTCCATCTATTTATGCTCTTTTGTTTACAAGCACCAATTATTTTTCTAGCCTTCACTATTTTTGGACAGTTTCACCTTACTCAGACCACTCCATCATATCTCTCTGTCTGTCTGTCTCTCTCTCTCTCGCTCTCAGAGCTCTGATGGGCTCAGTCACCGGCCTCTCTGTGGATGATGTCTCTCTCCTGCTGAACCGCTCAGGTGTCGACCTGCTCCTGACGGGACTGCTTGATCCGGCCGTGCCCGGCGTAACACAGGCCCAGGTGATACAGAAGCTGTACTCAGCTCACCTGCAGACGAGTCTGGGCTGGAGTCTGAGCGGACGGACTCTGGGCTCTCTGGCTTCCCGATCTCCAGCTGTGCCGCTGAGGCTCTTTCACACACTGCTGTTCACCCTGCCCGGCACACCGGTGTTCAGCGCTGGAGATGAGGTCGGACTGAAGACGGGGGTGAGTTGAGACGATTAGAAAACAGCATGGATGGCATAATACTTCTTTCTTTCTTAAAACGCCATATTTTTCTTATATTTGACCTTTATTTCACACCGCTGTCTCCACTGTCCTCTGAACGGCTCGTCTGCTTCCTGCTTCTATGAAGCCCATCCCTCCGAAAAACGCAATGGTCTTAGATTGGTCAGATGGCCAAATGTAGTTTCCTGTATTTTTATTGGCTGAAGCCAAGCACAGGTTGTCCGGAAGCGCCACGCCCCTTACCATTACGGGCAGAAGTCACATCTGCGGAGACTAGCGAGGGTTTATGATGTCCCCAACCCAGGAAGAAGCTCGTTGTAGTCCAAACCGGCCGCTTTAGTAGGCAATAAACTGCCATAACTTTAAAAGACAATATCTCCGTTTGCATTGAACTTTCAACGCTGTAACTTTTACTGTTTATGCTCAAGCAGCAACATTACACACTAACTAAAGTTTTAAAAGTGACATCGCATGCAACCACCCCTTTAAATCAGTGTTTTGGGCAGAAATCGCAAAATTGGCTCTCTTTCAATTATCCACTTGGAATTTGAATCGAATGGCTCACACTCCACAAGAAATGACTGGGACGGCCAAAAAAAATCCATCCATCCATCCATCCATCCATCCATCCATCCATCCATCCATCCATCCATCCATCCATCCATCCATCCATCCATCCATCCATCCATCCATCCATCCATCCATCCATCACATATTTAAGATCTATACAAACTTAATTACATCAATAATAATATTCAATATTAATTTAGAAAACAGATAGGGTGCATTTTAATTTCATGCCAGCTTTAAACTGTTATAAACTCACTTTAGTTTTGATAAAAATAGCAACCACTGACTAACATTCTCAGTGAGGCAGCGGAAGTCTTTATTTTCTCTTCTATTCTCAGGGCTTGGCTGAATATAAACATAGCTTTCTATGTTAAAACTATGTTATTGTCATGATGACTTAAGATTCCTCCTTTACAGGAAAAACCTCGAACAATGTGGGACTTGGAAAACCCAGCAGAAGAGACGAATGCAACAGCTAAAGTACGCTCTCATTATTATTTACATGCTATTCATAACAAGTAGATGTGATCTCATCACTGTACTAATTACAAATGTAAACCCAGCACACTTTCTTGCTCTTTCCGTCTTCCACTCATTCAGGCTGTGCGGGAGGAACGAATCGCAGCACGCAACTTCTTCAAAGCGCTCGGCGATCTGAAAAGAAGAGAGCGATCGCTTCTGCACGGAGAATATTTCAGCCTTTCCAGTTCCCCCACTTCATTAGCATTTCTCCGCCTATGGGACCAGAGCGAACGCTTTCTGGTCGCCTTAAACTGGGGAAATGACTCAGTCACCATGAAGCTTACTAACAGCGACCTGCCGGCCGAGGCTCGGGTCCGCGCCACCACAGATGAAGAAAAACTAGCCGTGGATCGCAAGGTGTCACTAGAGAAGTTAGAGCTTGGGCCCAAACAGGCTGTTCTGTTGTCTTATCCTTACGCTGGTTAGACACTCATATACTCACATATATCCCTTATACTGTCTCAGAACGGTTTGATTTTCTCTGAGGCCTCATAAAATATCAGTTCTAGTGCCTTTCTGCTTTTTGAAGTTGAAAAAAAAAGCATTTAAATTGGAAATTAAAGTGATTTAGAATGACTTCTGTTTATGAAACTATTTTCTGTCACATACGGGGTAAAAAAATGTTGCTTTGGTAAAAGTCATAATTACCAGTTAAAAAGAAATGATGACATATTAATAGCTGTGAGATAAACACCCAGATTTACAGACATAGTCTAAGCTAGTCCCAGATTAAAATGCATGATTGAGCTGTATTAAATCTCATCTTGCACTGACATCTTAAAATATGTCACTGCCATTGTTTCGTCTCAAGTTTTATGTCATAGTTATCTTACAGAAAGATTATGAAACATTAGAAATTATGACATGCTTAGTAATTGAAAATTGATCACTTTTGGCCATAATTTCGTGTTTAATGTCCTAGTTTGAGACTTAAGTTTGAGTCATAATTTTGATTTAGTGTGTCATAATATAAAAAAAAATTAAAGTCATAATTTCAACTAACATAGTATGTTATCATTTTGAATTTTTTGGCTTTATTTCAAGATGTCAGTGTATTTATATATTTAATAACGTACTATAATATTATTTAATAACATACTTCAGAGTTAGGGTAGGAGTAATATTTGGTTTGAGGGCTAGTTGCATGTAATTATGTATCATTTACAGTTATTACTGTGGTAATAGTACACGCATATGTAACAAGAACACTGTAAAATAAAGTGTTACCAACTTCTTTTTTTCTCCCATAAAATTATGATTTACCAAAGCATGATTGTTTTTCTTCTGTGATTGAAATGGACTTCCAGACTTTTGATTGTTAATCGGTGTGTATTATATTTGACTTCTCTACTAATAAAAAGTTGAATAAAAAGCTTGCCAAGTGTACTTTCAGTGCAAACACAGATTTGTAGTTAAGATGATTTAGTTATTAATATGAGATATTTACTACTGTATGTCTGACTTTGTAAATATCTGTCTGTTATAATAATGCAAAAGTGGGACTTTTTTGGGGGGGGGGGGGGGGGGGGTTACACTTTATCTTACATTATGTGCTCATACAGTGTACTAACTAAGGATAAGGTCATGGTAGGTCAAGGATTCAGTCATCATTACCAGTTAAAAAGAAATGATGAAATTAATAATTATGAGATGTACACCTGGTTTAAGCTAGTCCCAGATTAAAATGAATGATTGAGCTGTATTAACTTAAAGCAACTTGCACTGACATCTTAAAATATGTCACTGCCATTGTATCGTCTCAAGTTTTATGTCATAGTTATTTTATAGAAAGTTGAAATTATGAAACATTAGAAATGACATGCTTAGTAATTATGATTAAAAAATTGGACATTTTTGGCCATAATTTAATCTGTTTAATTTCCTTGTTTGAGACTTTTTGAGTCATCATTTTGATTCAGTATGTCATAATATAAAAAATGTTGTCATTATTAGGACTTTTAAAGTCATAATTTCAACTTTTCATCTCATAATTATGACTTAGTATGTCAAAGTTAGAACCTAGTTATATAGCAAACACTATAATAAGCAGATATGTACATGGGGAACAGGACTGAAAAAGTGTTTACGGTGGTTTTCTTTGTCTGTTCGTCTTTGAATTTTTTTGTGTGATTTTATGCACACAATACATGACTGTTGTGCGCTTGTGTCTTGGCTGTATGCCATTTGTCGTTAATTCTCAGGGCAGGAAAAGGAAGACTCTAAAGTCAACAGGTGTGTGTATGTGTGTCATGTGCGATCGCAATATGTACTATATAAAACTCTATTACTTCCTGCACACTTTAGCTCGTAAAAAAGAAGGACAATTTCTCCCAGCATCTGAACGGCCGGGGTCGGCATCAAATGCAGGATCATGTCAGAAATCTAAGCTCTTGGGTTGAGAAATAAGTAACACTAACTAAATTTGGTTCACTATTTTTTTTTTTTACTTCTGCACTACTACATATAAGAGAAAGGTATTTTTTCAATTATAACACTACAAGAATTGTTGTTTGTGTATTTTTATGACAAACTAGTGTTGATTAATGTGAGGTCATAGGTCAAATCAGAAATTTTACTCACCCCTTGTATCTGTCCTGTATCATTTTTTCTACGGCAACAAGCCTCTGTTCTTGAATTTAACGTTAATGTGTGTGTGTGTGTGTGTGTGTGTGTGTGTGTGTGTGTGTGTGTGTGTGTGTGTGTGTGTGTGTGTGAGACAGAAAGAGATCTTATAGAAATCTTTGTCTACTTCTGATTGTAAACTTTCCCTGATATAAAAGGTGTTGAGGCTGTTCGTTTGCATGTCCTCCCACAGACAAGAACATTTCTGTGGTACAGAAAAGCTCAAAATTAAGACATTTGACTAGAATGGTAGAGCACAGTGAATTTTGATTTTCTTAAGATGGAGTGATAAACCATCAAAACCCTTTAAAAGTTCAATCAATATATTGATTTCTAATGCCTGGTAAATATAAAAGAGCAATTCATCTAATATGACAAGAAATTAAATTACACAATCACATTTGAGTCAATGCTTTTTAAAATTGCTGATATTACAACAGAAACGTCACCAAAATGATTTGTTGTTTTTTTACAGGTTTTTTGAAAGTGTTATGTTTAGATAGTCATTAAACTGGAAAACACAAGCTTAATGCGTTTAAACAGCAAATGCTGGAGGTGAAATTTGTTTATCTAGAAACGGAGTTGTTTTCTTCAGTCTTTATCTAAACATCTTCTGACCTGGATGTTTTTTCCCTTATGATTTTATTTTTCCCAAACAATTTTGAGTTCTTACCAATCGCATTCAATTAAATGCTTTTTAAAATGAGAATTATTCAAGTTAATTCAATCAAAATCAAGTTGAGTTTTAACATATTAAGTGCTCAAAAGATTATAAGTAGACCGCAAAAATGTTTGGCGAGAACAAGTGTTTGGTGAAAACTAAAATCAGAAGGGGAAAAAAACATCCAGGTCAGAAGATGTTTCGATAAAGACTGAAGAAAACAACTCCGTTTCTACCTGAACATATTACACCACAAGCATTTGCTGTTTCAAATTGACAGAATTATCTTGTGCTTTCCAGTTATGTAACATTTAATCACTATTTCAACATAACACTTTTTCCTTTTGGTGATATTTTGTTGTAATACCAGCAAAGAAATTACAATTAATGTACAATATGAGACATAAAAAGCTTCTTTGTACATTTGCTGCAAACATTCCTTGATCATTTCAATATTACACGCATTTTTTATTATTATTTCATGAAGAGAGTAGATAACAGTAGTGCACATAAGTTTAAGTTTTGGGTTTGGAAATGACTTGGTACATAATCTTAACATTTGAAACAGGACTAAAATAGGGCACACTTTATTTCGATGGTCCACATTCTACTAACTATTAGTAACTTTGCAACTAACGCTCAGAGTATTAGTAGATTAGACGGGTTGAATAAGTTGACATGTAGTTGCAAAGTTACTTAGCATCAAAATAAAGTGTTAGCAGATATTAAGCAGAGAGTCTCCTAATACTCCAATGAGAGTTAGTTGACATGCACAGTAGTCGCAAAGTCACTTTTAGTAGAATGTGGACCATCGAAATTAAGTGTTACTCTAGATTAATTTGATTTTGTGGTTTTAATATTATTTGCGAATGTAGTTGATACTTGCTAGCACTCTAACAGCTGTTTGTTGAGGTGAGTGTGGATCTGAATGTCAGCGGGGGTACAGTGATATTTCAGAGTCGACGGAGACAAGCGACGTGTTTCTGGTAAAACACAGCGGCGCACTCTTGAGATGACACAGTGTGGTCACAAACCTGTGTGTGTGTGACATGTATTCGTCAGATGTGTCTGTGAGCGTGTGTGTGTGTGTAATTATGTGATTGTGTGTGTCTTTTCTGTGGGGATGGGGGTTTCATTTTGACTCTGGGCAACTTTTGACGGCAGTGAATCGGGTTTTTTGAGTCTTCGAAAAAAAGGAGCCAAATCCCGTGGCCACTAATCTTATTAAACTTAAGGCATTCGCTTGAAATGCCCTTTTAATCAAGAAACATTTCTGGTAACTTTGAACCACAAAACTCGTCTGATTCGGGGTTTGTACTGGCTTTATCTTCTCTATCTTTCTCTTTCTAGAGAGAGAGAGAGAGAGAGAGAGAGAGAGAGAGAGAGAGAGAGAGAGAGAGAGAGAGAGAGAGAGAGAGAAAGAGAGAGAGAGAGAGAGAGAGAGAGAGAGAGAGAGAGAGAGCGACACAACGCCCCCTCTCGCCCTGTTGATGTGAAACTCCTTGCCGAACAATGCTCAGTCATGCCTGACTCTCGGTTTTACTGCTTCAGCCTACTCAGACTTCATTAAACACTGTTATCTCAAACCCCATCTTCATAAGCATCATCAACACCACCATCATCATCATCATCATCATCATCTTCACCAAACTATATCATCCTCAGCAAAAGTGTGACTTTCAATATCAAAAATACAGACGTTTGTCAAACTCTTCAAAATCTCTGCATGAAAATGGGCAGCTGTGCTGCAATTTCAGCAATTATTGTGATACCTAATAATCATCAATAATGACCTACTAAAATGTCACCAACCCATCGAGGTGGGAAACTGCAATTAAAATCAGACATCATTTCTTCATTTACTCATCCTCGTGCTTGTGTGCGTTCCAAACTGTTCACTTCTCTTGTGAAAGATATTTTGAATAAAGTCTGTTGTTTCATCATATGTGAGTCATTTGGGTTCAATATTGCTTTGTTTTTTTCCAGTTATCTTTAAACAGTGGAAAGACGCTAGCCTGACAAGCCAGACCCACATCAAGATGTTTGGTCTGGAAACTCACCATTGACAGCTCAATCCGAGGGGCGGGATAAACGGTTGTCTTTCAAACTCCCTCTGCACGCGATAGGATAGCGCTACAACCAACCAGAGCAACGAAGGTGAAGCAGAGCTCGTTGACTGATTAAACTTTCGCCGTATCCGGTCGGCTAAACTCCGAGCACATCTTCCCTTTTTAAGAATGACTTCAGTGCCGTTCTTTGTTCTTTTCTCAGAGAAAAGCTTAACTCCAAGTCTTCCAGAGTCGCGGTCAAAGCTGATTCGAAAGACCGCCGTTCGCCAGTTTCTGTGTTTACTAGAAGCACGCAAACACAACTCGGCCGTCGTCATTATGGCCCCGCCCACCGACTCTATACACGATGTGATTGGCCCGGCAAGAGCTTGGTTTTTACAGCTCAGTATTGTATTGAGAGTTGCTAGACGACACTCGCGGGCAAATTAGATTTGCTGCCGCTAGGGTGTGTCTAGATTTCTAGGCTAGAAAGACGCTTGATATATCTTTCTTTGTGTTACGTCTTTGGGAACACACAAGATTATATGATACAGAGGTTTCAGTAGCACTTTATTTTGGGGTTTAATTCTCAATGTTAACTAGTTGCTTTTTAGCATGCAATAGGATATTGGCTGTTTATTAGTACTTATAAAGCACATATTAATACCTTATTTTACATCCTAAATCCAAGACTTGACAAAAATGTAAAATGTGTACATTGAATGCAATGTAAGTCGCTTTGGATAAAAGCGTCTGCCAAATGCATAAATGTAAATGTAAATGTAAAATCCTACCCAAAACCTAAACAATACAAAAACTTACTTACTAACTATTAATAAGCAGTAAATTAAGAGTTTATTGAGGCAAAAGTCATAGTTAATAGTGAATATGTGTACCGAATTTTCGTTATTTTTACCCAGTCAAACTCTTAAAACTAGTTCTGTTGGTGTGACCTAAAGTGCTTCGGTTCGATTTTTGATCACAGACGTTACGTTATTTATTTTAAGCACAGTAAAAACGTCTTTTAATAGCTTTTATCCAAAAATCAATGGCTGAAGTGGGCAAAATTCAAAGCTTTTGTGCATTTCCAATGTTCAGTATCAATTCTATTAAGCTTTATCTATTATGACTCATAGAGTATCTGCAGTACCTTCACTGACCCGGTTCAAACCCCAGGAGGAAGAACATCACATTTATATCAACGTCCTACAACAAGTAGGACACAAGTTTTTAGAATAATTTTTTACCCCAAAGAGCATTTCATTGAGGTAAATAACAAACAAACACAAGATGGATAAGAAAGAGAGAGTGAAAAAAGGTAGGGGCAAGGACAGGCGCTTTGTCAAACTGAGAGCTGCCTCTGAGGTCTGAGTCGGAGCAATACAGGTTTTTTCTCTCTCTCTCTCTCTCTCTCTGGTGTATGATGTTTTTTCTCACTCGTTTCCAGGATCACAATGACAAAGGCTTCAAAAGATCAGAGGAACCAAGAGAAGATTGCCGTACCGAAAAGTTAACCATACCAACGCCTCCGCAGTCTTTCTCTCTCTGTGTCTGTCTTACCTTAACAGTGCATCCCTCCCTCATTCACTCGTGCATGTGGCTGGTAGAGTTCAGCCATCCTGCGGGCCTCGACTTCAGAGCGGTAAGAGACATCTCACTCTGTTTATGACCAAAAAAAGACAGCAAAGCAAGTTAGCAAGTGCTAAAACAGTCTAGAAGGCATGCCAGAAGTGTTTTACAAGTATCTATTTTAGTTGTTTAAGACACAGGCATGGCTGCACTGACGCTTGTCTTGTTTGTTTTTGCATCTTGAATGTAAAGCGATGTGTTTTTACGTGTGCTTGAAAGTCATAAGATTATACATTGGACAAGACCCGTAGACTGGCGCAGAAGTAGTTCCAGCTGAGAACATGGTTCTGCGTGTTTGAGGCCTAGTTTAGGAACAGCTGGAGTGTAGAGGATAGGCTATAATCTCAACGCAGATTCAATGAGGTACCACAATGCACCTCTTTTTGAATTTAATTAAGGTTTATATGTGTTTGGTTTATGAGATGCATAATATACTTAACATTTTTAACGCTCCTTGAGTATTACGGCGCAACATTTAATGCATTGCGAATCTCAAAATAGTAAATCGATTATGCTGATAATCTGTGAGTTTTCCGAGTCATTCTCGTGAGATATGAAATCTGAGCTCTTTTTTGGTTGTGCTCTTTAACTAAAAAAACACTGTATAATAATTAATCAATCCTTTCTATTAATGCAAGTCACATTCAGTAAATCATTTTTTGAATGTGTAGTTTAAACTATTTTGTAGCTTTATGGTTAATTCCTGTTTTAGCTCACCTTTTATGCGCAATTAAAAAGTCGTGTCGATGATTATAAGACTGATTCCTATTCCTGAACAAGCTGTGCAAGGCTTGTGCACAAACTGCAGTCATTAATGACCTAGTTGTTAATGGCAGACATTGCAAATGATTAATAAGTCACTTAATAATGTATAAATCATTGTGTGATTCTTCTGTCATTTGCAAACTTTTCATATTTACAAAGCGGAGTCTAATAAGCAAAGTTTTGCTTATAGTCATTTATGAAATTATGGTTACGCTTCATTTTAAAGTACGTGTACTTACCCAAGAACCTACTCTAATATAAAGTAACTGCATGTGCCAAAGTTAGGTTTAGAGGAAGGTTCAGGGTTAGTACCTAATATTGTAATTACTATAATAAGTATATAGAGTTACACTTTATTTTCAGGTGTCATTGTTACAGTGTAATTATATATTTAAGTACTCTGTAATATTTAGTAACTACATGTACTTAGGGTAGGATTAGGGTTTGGTTTGGGGATATTTGCATGTAATTATGCATCATTGCTACCGAAATTAAACTCACCTGTAATATGACGGATAAATGTCCTGCAACCGCCTCCATGACTCGGCTGCTGTCGAGAACTCATTCCTGAAAATATATATAATAAATAATTAGCTGATATATTCAGTGTTTAAACTTTACACTGTAAAAAAATATTAGGCTTAACAAGAATACTACTACTAATAGAATAGCGTCTAGTTTTTGCCTTTAACCTCTTTGGATCATTTAAATGATGTGTAAGCAAGAGCTTGATGTCTGATGTTGACATCCAGCAAGGGCATATTTCCTGTATACTGATCACTGCGGCCAAATTTAGCTTTAATATGCATAAGTAATGCTGCCTAAACAGTACAGTGTTGGATCTTTGTTTTTCGGCTATGAATGGGTTTTCGCAAGGTGCGAAGTGAGTTTTAAAACTCAGATCATCATTTCGTTTTAGGTCTAACTGAATATGACAATGGTCATCAATAACAAATTAGCGATGCTTTTTGAAATAATGGAATACTTAAAAGAAAATGTAAAATTTGCTTTATGTAATCTGACTGATACTTTAAGTAAATGACAAAATTACATGTTCAGATAGTGTCAACTGTCACATATCGGATGTGTGTGTGTGTGTGTGTATATATATATATATATATAAAATGAGTCTAGAGATAGACTACTGTTGGAATATTTGTGTAGATTATGTCATTATTTAGATAGCTAAACAAATACTTATTATATGTATACTCTGGGAGTCCTCAGAAACATCACTTAACAGTTCTTGCGTGTTATTTGACTGTGGATATGTTGTACTATTTGACTATAAAAGGCAACATATTCAATCTAGTTTGCATCTGTTTAATAAAAACAAAATCTACAAACGTCAATAGCTTTTTGTTTAAAATTGATTTTACATATATGCAAATACTGGCTGGAGATTTTGTTGGTGCAGTTATGAGGACAGATTGCTTTAGAGGCCTGTCACTTTATGCATTTATGTTTATTCTTTTGCGCTAAACATTTTTAGATTAAAAAACATTAAGAGAGAAATTTGCTATTTATTGTCTATGAAAAAAATCTGATATACAAACACAAAAACAGATATACAAACAAACACAAGAACTGAATCATATTAGTGATAAATCTGATCAATAATCATTATATCAGCGAGACTGCAATGGCTCGTGAGAGTCAATGATTAATATAGATTAATATATTGATTTCTTTATATCACTCTCTCAATAGAAAACCTTTTGAGCAGAACCAAAATGCATTGACGTAATCATAAAAGCGTACAGTCGCTTATTTTGAATTCAAAAATAGCACTTTTGTGAGACTTTTAATGCTAGACTTATCCAATATACATTTTAATAGATGTATTTATTTTTTACAGGGGAAACACTGCGCATTTGAGACAAGGATCGCCTTATAGAAACAATTTAAGTAAGGATCGATTTGATAATGTGTAACATTAAGCACTGAAAATGACTGCCCATGAAATTTGAATATTGACAAAAAAATAAATTTTCACCCAAATATTAACACGTGATAAATCTAAATTGCAGATTTTGCCTCTTTCAGCGAACTTCGTGTCATTCGGTTCACTAACCAGTATGCGAATACAGCTGTGCTAATGATTTAAATGATTAATTTCAAGTTTATATTTACAATTCTACTATTATAAACCATCAAATACAAAACAATTGCAAAACTAAAAATACTTTATAATAGTATATGTTACCATAAAAAAGGTCACCAGCTCAGAGCTGGGAGGACATGGACGGCCAGACATAAGTATCAGAATCTGAATTGTGCATTTATTTATATTTAGTAATTAAGCAGACACTTTTATCCAGTGCCAATTCATATCCTCCCAGCACAAGTAATTCGTCATTCAAGAGACGAAGCTACAGCTGAAGTAAATGTGCTCAACTGTAAATGATCGTGTAGTTTTTATATAGTGATGTATTTCCAGCTATTCTCGTGGCCACATGTGGTGTAATATATTTAATCCTGAAATTGAGTGGAAAGTTGGCGTTGATTGAATTTGCTGATGTTTAAATACGTGAATTATTACTCCTGAAATACATCACCAGCACATTTGACATTGAATCATATAGGAGAAGACTAATGGTGGAGAAATTCATTATAAGCTATACGTTCAAGGTATTTTGCACTTTAAAAAAAAAAAGCCAGTTTATTTATTTGCGTAACCTAAACTGCAGGAAACATTCAACAGGAGTTTAGGTTCTCCTCTAATTCCTTTCTCACTTCTTTCATTTGTTCGACGCATTAACCTGTGATCTCTGCATGCACATATAAAGGTTGTCTCAAAGATAAGATAAACGGTTTGATAGAATGATAGAGGAGAGGAAAAAAAAGTCCAAACCACTCTGCTGCTTTCCCCCTCCTCTGTTCGCTCTTTCACACATCTGACAGAAAACTAGAAAACAGCCTCCACACTCATCTTTCCATCAATTATATCCTGTTGTTTTAGTATCTCCTTAACCCACTCGCCCCTTTCTCCAGTGTTATCTGATGACATATGGATTTAGGGCATGCGATATTGATTTTTAGGCAT
Organism: Pseudorasbora parva; assembly: GCF_024679245.1. Lineage (NCBI taxonomy): Eukaryota > Metazoa > Chordata > Actinopteri > Cypriniformes > Gobionidae > Pseudorasbora > Pseudorasbora parva. The sequence goes on from NC_090172.1 coordinate 57,552,740, forward strand.
GCAAATAAGTCCTGAATTCTCACACTCTCCATTCTCTGTATGATAAAAACTTCTGAAAAAGTTGATTTTAAAACCCAAAAAAGAAACAAAATTAAAAGTAGGGCAGTGAGAGTAAAAACAAATCTACATTTATCTGGTCCAGGAATACGTCTGCTCAGTGTGTATTGTCTAACACCTTTATTCTTTCACCCACATTATGCTAATGGTGAGGTTTGTGTAGGTGAATTATGCAGGTACATTCATACTGTACTCACCACTGAATTAACATCACCCTCATCGGCCAAACCTACAACCTGTGCGGGGGCCGTCCAGATTCACACTCTCTCAAAGTTTAATGGCTCTGATTGAGATACGGGCCACGGAGACCGAGTGGGAGGACCTGTAGTTCTGACCTGTCAGTCAAAATAAAAATTCAGTAGTTAAGCTGAATTGCTATGATCCAAGAAAGAACAGTTTATATAAAATAGTGTGAATAAGATAAGCTGTAAACTCTAATTCTCAAAATAATTAATAGGTTTGAGTGGGATTAATTTCAATTAAAGGCACAATATGTAAGATTTTTAGATTAAAATATCCAAAAACCACTTTGTTATATATTATGTTATATATTTTGTTGACTTGTGTACTTGCATTATCCTAAATGTTCCCAAAAATGTTTATATCCAGAGAAATAAGCAATTTTACCCAGGACACGGAGGTGAAAAAGATTGAAGATAAAAAGATTTTATTTTGTTGAAATCATAGAAACACAAAAGATGCTTTATTATATTACTAGTTTTATTATACCAGTGTTTGGAGACATTCATTGACAGAAAACAAATCATTGCTATAGCTCAACACAGGTTTCTTGATTTACCACGGAAAACAATGTTTTACCATGTCTTATATTGATCCTGAGTCTCAAGCCCCTTTCACACTGCGATTCCGGCAAATACACGGATAATGCAACCCGGCATTTGTTCCGGGGCCGCTAGATTTGGTCCATTCTCACTGCCAGCGAAATACCGTAATATGTGCGCTTTCACACACAACCCGTAACGGTCCCGGGTCGAGTTGACACGTGACATCCGGATGTGACGTATAACGGCGAGCGATCTCAGCTTTAGCGCGGATAGTAAGGAGCTCCGTGGTCTCGACTTGTGTCCAGTTTGCGCACGTTTCTGCTTGTTTAATTTTAGTTTCTTTTGTATACGAACACTCTCTGCGTTTAAAACACCGACTAGCTCTTCTGGCACTGCAGGGTTGTATTATTGAAAAAACAAGCTCTAGGAGTCGCACGATAACTACGTACACGTTGCGTCATTAGCTTTGGCTTTTGTTCACACAGCACTCGTCCCGGGTCGAATCCCGCAATGTTACTAGGTCCCCGACCCGGGTTCAATTCGGTAATCAATTCCGGGACGTGGTTGCTTTCACACAGAAGGCGACCCGGCAATGTTCCGGGAATATTGCGGGTACGACGTGCAGTGTGAAAGGGGCTTTAGAGTCTCATAGCAGCTGCCGAGCAAATGCAACTTTCAACACACTTAAATGTATCTAATACAGTGGTTCCCAGGTCTTCAGGTCTTGCCATCTCTATGAATGAGCTGATGAGTTGGATCAGGTGTGTCTGATGAGGGAAACATTCAAAATGGGCAGTGCTAGGGGTCCTCCAGGACAGGATTGAAAACCACTGATCTTATACATGGGCGTCAGAAGCAAAAAAATTGTGCGTAGGTCCTCTGACATACAAATTTTACTGGAGTAGATGCCATTTACATTAAGTACAAATATATCGCCTTGTTTACTAAACGTCTGGTTGGGTCGTACAAAATTATGGAAAACCCAGAATTATTTACAGCAACAATAGTGTAGGGGTGAGACACAGCATCAAGGTTTGATACAAATCGACCCGAGGTTCGAATCTGCCTTTTGCCGAACTAACTCTACTACCTTTTACCATCACATATCAGATTGGAAAGGCATTTATTTTCAATAAAGATGAAGAAAAAAATCTGACGTGAAAATAAAGCACCTAATGTGTTTAATAAGTGTTTATCAGTTGGGGGTAGGTAAACAGACATGTGCTGAATTAGAGATGATAAAAGTAAGTGGGTCAAATATCACTGATCTTAATGTACATACAATGTTTCCGACACCCATGATAGAATATAATAAAGCAGCGCTGCGTTATCCCACATATACACGAGCAGAAGTGCTCGTCTGCGGCATAATAAACGCTCCGAGAAAACAAGGGCACATTATCATGTTTTGAATAAGCAACCTCTAGCAGCGAAAAATGACAATATTGTGGCTTTAAACAATCAATTTAACTTTTATGAGCACTTAGAACTTTCTTTTGATGTCACAAAACTGACACATTTTAAGTCTTTTAATTTAGACAAACTTAAATGTAACCAAAACTGGTCTGGGATTTCTATTTTCCAGCATGCTTTGCCACGGCACTATAAAGGGAGAGGGGTGGGGGGCTGGCAATTATTCATTCAGCAATTTATATGCTATGCTAGTTGTAATACAGTTAGTAGCTGGGAAGGAAGGAGGCGGGAACCGGCGAACGTTTCACAAATTTTAATTCAACATAAATAAACAAAACGAAAGTAAAACCACGGGCAGCCCCTCACGGACGACTGCCCGCGAACACACAAAATAAAATGTGGGCAGCCCCTCACGGACGACTGCCCACAAACACATAAACAAAACATAACATAACATAACATCCAGGCCTGGTCCTCTCTCGTCTTCCGCAGCTCTTGCTCCTCCTTATATGCTCCCGTCACATGGCCGCGAGATGAGACCGGTGTGCCACGCAGCTGGCACTCATGAACATTAATCACCGCCCGCTCTCGCGGTCCCTCGCCCCGCTGCCTGTCACACCACACTAGTGCTTTCACAACCGTAGTTGTGTCCCAAATAACACTACACACTATGCACTAATACACTATGTACTCATCTGTGCAGTGTATACATTTTAAAAAGTTATTTTGTCATTTTCCCATCTGATACCCCTACATAATTAAAGTACATGTCCAATATTTCATTTTTCTCATGCATATGTTACCACTTTTTTAATTAATATTTATGTAATGCACTTTGAATTGCCATTGGGTATGAAATGTGCTATACAAATAAATTTGCCTTGCCTAAGGTGCATCATCTGGGTGCACTTTTTAATTTTCATTGTGAACACACTACTCACACTATTTATACTTAAAGTCCCTGTAAAGGCTGGGTGGTTAATAACATATTTTTCTGTGGTGTGACTAACTCAGATTTCATACCTAATTGTGACTTTACAGGGTCTTCTGAAAACACCATAGAATAGTGCACAAGCGTACAAATTGGGACACAACTATTGTTACCAATTAGCAAGTTAGCATTTAAAACTAGCCAAGTTTCCACTACTAAAAATATTTAAGTTGAGATTCAAATTATTTTAAGTTAAATCAATGTATGAATTGTTTTAGTCAAATCTTTGAAGTTAAGAGCAGTTAAAATGCACAAGTACAAAATAAAATTCTGCCAGTTTTGCTTACCTGAACTTTGAATTTCTTAACTTAAACTGATTACCTCAATTTTTTTTGGGAGGTTTACAGTGTAGCATGAGAGAGAAAAGAGAGGGAAACACTGTGTGTGGGTGGAAAAAGGGGTGCAGAGACAATGTATGCGGTATGGAAACAATTTATATTGTGGGTATAAGAGGGATACACTTGCAGAAAGAGCGAGAGAGAGCGGAGGCGGGGTGTACGGAGGTTTCCCTTGTCCACTTCCTGCTCTGTCGTTGTTTCATGGTCAACTTCCCGTCACATGATTTTGAGCAACCACAGATTCTCACTGGCGTAAACACAATGTCTTTTCGCCCCCACACAAACACATGCACAGAAAAACACACACACTTATGCATGCCCTTAATCTCAAAAAAGCAATTAGGTTAAACACTTAACACACCACAACACAACACTAACACAAAGACAAGAGTTCAAACATACACAAACATGTTCTTACTCTGACCGACACACACACACACACACACACACACACACTCGACAGGAAGCGCTGCCTCTCACTCATCGTATACACTTACACGAACACCCACGCCTTACCTGCCAGTTAAACAACTCTTACGTTCTTTACACTTTAGTCACTAACCACAACAGATGCGAATCTCAAGATAACACATTGAGCCGCAAGCACAATAAGCCCAAAAGGTCTCATAACCTGCCAACATCAGTGAAGACAGCACGCTTTCATCCTGCAGCTTTTGTTTTAAAAAAGAGCACGATAAAAGTTTTGCTGGAGTTTGCTGTTTTCTCGACTGTCTGTCATGAATGACGCCCTCATTGGACCAAAAGGGAGACTGTGAGTATACCACAGATTGCGTTAGTCTGTGATGTAGGAGAACAGATAAAAATAGACTGAGAAGGAAAGGAGGTTAAGGAGGAGAGCAAGACAGAAGAGGGAGAGAGCTATAGAAAGAGCGAGAGATAGAGGGAGATCCGTGACTGCTTCCTCAGGATGTGGCTTTCGGTTCAGGGTTTTAAGGGAGGGAGGGGGGGGGGGGGTGACTCTATGACAACCGAAGGCTTACCTTTTGATCGGTGGCACCTGTCAAAAAAATATGTGTGAGAAAGTGTTTTCACGTTTAAGTATGATGCGTCTACGCACAAGGCAGAGAGAGCCAGAGAGAGCGGCTGCGTTCACACGTGGCTGCGTTTTAATTTGGTTCGCTGGGTCGCGCGCTCACAGGACGACGTGAATAGATAGCACACGAACAAAAGCAACAGGTTATGGATAAAGAAAGAAGAGCATTGGTGAGTAAGCACTAGACAAATAAGAGTGAGGAAGAGGTGTAATGCTAAACATAGAACAAACAGAGGCCGTTCTTTTGATTGCTGCCTGTAGACGTTGCTCTGTTTCTCCGATGCTGTTTTTCTTTCGCTGCTAAAAAGCAGTTGTGACAAAGTGAGATGCAAAGAAAAACATTAATCGGTCGTTTGTGTGGTTTGTTTCACTAACGTTCGTGAGGTTGAAAGGCTTTCAAATGACTTCTTATGATCTCTGTGTGTCTTTTTTCAGTTTTCAGATGCTATGAGCGTCCTCTAACTCGTGGGTGCTTCAGCCATTTGCAACACGACGCCACATGGCTGACCATACATCTCCCGAACCCGAGTCGCTCTCCTTCGCTCCCATGTTTAGACCTCAGGCAGAAGGTCAAAGGTCAAGCCACGAACTTTACCAGCAAAGCTCCATGAGTGGGCTCGGCTCATTTGAAGTCCCGTGTGAAGGCACGGATAGCACCGGGAGCGCGCTCAATGGAATAGATCAATCGGCGAGCGCTGCTTATTGGGCGAATACGTCCCCCGTGTCCTCTATGGGAATGAATAGGATCAAGGCACAAGTTGGAGTGTATGAGCCCGACTGGATTTCACACTGCCACCAACAGGAGGCGGAAGACTGTTACGGAGCAAGTGGGCGCGAGCAACAAAAACTGGATTCTTTCTCCGAGGCGTTTTGCAGCCGAAGTAGTTCTCGAATGCTGGATGGAGGAGAGCAGAGCGGCTTTAACTCCACTCATCCTTCTTCCAATTCCCTCTCCTTCCCTCTGGTTCTTAGTCCACCTCCGACGCCCCTGCCTCCAGCGTCCTTTTCTCCTCCCAAAAGACCTCAACACTTCCTGCCCGGGCAGATCTTGAGCCAATCGCAGATGCAAACACAGACGGATGGGTCGCTGCAGTTCTTTCCCTCTCTTCCTTCGCCATCCACCAGCAGGCCCAATCACCCAATTTGGCTCCAGCTGCAAGCTGACGGCAACGACATTTTGGACTTAACGCAGCACTTCCAACAAGAATCAAACTCCTCCCTACTTTATTCAGAGCATGGAGGCCCTCATCTGAAACAAATAAACTCCCTGCAGAAAGGTACGGTTAACATAGACCTGTTTGTTTTGTGTGTTGACCTCTTTGTGTGATTTTTAATGACACGTGTTATTCTCGCTTAGACTGTTCAATGCAAATGTCCCTCAACCCCGCACTGGCTCAAAATCATCATCCTCAGTCCTGCGTGCAGCAACAACTGGGTCACGAGTCCGGGACATCTGAAGATCACATGACTTGGCCTCAGGTCTGTCATCTGCACACTCACACAGATTGTTACCCTGGTCGAGCGTATTCGATCGAGGCATCAATGGCTTTCACATCATTCTTGTGTTCTGTAGTTTAAGCTGGTTCACAACCACTGTTTTCATCTTGACAGATGGGGCAATCATCCCATTCATATGGGCCTTCTGGGCACCAGTCCAGCCTCCATGTGCAGGGGTCAGGACCAGGAGAAGGATCCCGATTCAGTTTTGGGGTGAACTTTAGTCCTGGTTCCTCAGACAAACCTCACGGGTCCTTCAGCACACAGGCATGAGACCAATAATTTATTTAGTTTTTACTATATATATATATATATGTGTGTGTGTGTGTGTGTGTGTGTGTGTGTGTGTGAACAGTAAGATTATTTTTTTAAAAGAGTCTCTCTTCTGCTCGCCAGGGCTGCATTTATATAAAAAAGCTGTAATATTGTGAAGTATTATTAAAATGTAAAAACATTTCTATTTGAATATATTTAAAAATGTAATTTATTCCTGTGATCAAAGCTGAATTTTCAGAATCATAACATGTAACATAAAGAAATGAATAAATGTATTCAGAAAGGATGCATTAAATTGATCAAGTGAAGTAAAGCTATTTATAATGTTGCAAAAGCTTTATATTTCAGATAAATGCTGTTCTTTTGAACTTTCTATTCATTTAAACATTTGTTTTTAACATTGATAATAATCATAAATGTTTCTTGAGAATAAAATCAGGATATTAGAATGATTTCTGAAGGATCATGTGACATTGAAGACTGGAGTAAGGATGCTGAAAATTCAGCTTTGATCACAGGAATAAATTACATTTTAAAATATATTCAAATAGAAAAAAGTTATTTTAAATTGTAATAATATTTCACAATATTACAGTTTTTTCAGTATTATGGATCAAATAAATGCAGCCTTGGTGAACAGAAGAGACTTCTTTAAGAAACTTAAAGAAGAAACTTTTTTTTTTTTTAAATCTCACTGTTGTCAAACTTTTGACATATATATTTGACTGGTACTTTAGACAGGTACTGCATGTATATAAATCAGGGCTTGACGTTAACATTTGTCACCTTGTCTGGGACAAGTGGATTTTTTGAAGGGACAAGTGAAAGAGAATTTAACTTGCCCCACCGGACAAGTAGCCTGATTAAAACGTCAATAACAAAAAATAACTAGAGAATCATTAAGATGCGAGAATGATTCTGCGTTCAGTTAGTGTAAGCGGCGATCGATAGAGGATAATATTATATTATAATGAACTGATGGTAACAAGATTGTGCTGTTGAGGCTCGCACAGCCTCTCAAAGAGAAATCTAAAAGAAATGAGCGCAGCTCATACAGAGAAACTCAGTTAACATACTGCGGTAAAAACATTTTAATGTATTTATAACATATGATACAGTCGCAACGTCACACTACCAAGAGTGCTGTTTTCCCGAATACCATCACGATTGAAAACGTGACACTGATTTCATATCGACTGTTCCATTAACAATGAATTAACATCAAGTCATTTACATTTTAGATGCAATATTGACTGTTTTTGTTCTATTTCAGCAGCGAAAAAAGTTCCAAACAAAGATTCCGAAGATTTCTGCTGCTTTCAAACAGCAGAACCATAGCGCACCTCATTTATTCGAGTTTCACCAAATCGACTCATTATGACTCATTAAGACGGTCCCCTACCGCCACCTACGGCGGTTTAGTTTCATGTTTAATCGTTCTTTCCAACATTTCTAATTTGTATATACAAAAATATTTAAAACAATCTCATAACATTATTTAATGCTGCTGTTGTTTTTTTGTGTAAATGATTTAATTTGGTTGGTAACAGCCCTATAGTGTCTTATTATAATTGCATTTATTGATCAACTTAAGAATATAAAAGGAAAACTGAAGCATAGCCTATATTTAATAAAAACATTTTTAAAAATTACGGCCAAGCTATTTTTTTTTTATTACTCGGACAAGTAATAGAGAGATTTATTTATTACAATTTAAAATAGCTTTTTGCTATTTGAACATATTTAATTCCATATTTTATATTAATTAATTCCAGTGATTAAAGCTGAATTTTCAGCATTATTACTCAAGTCTTTCGTTGGAAACAGTTGTGCTGCTTAGTATTTGTTATAACCTATATACTTTTTTCTTTTTTTGAAAAATAAAAAAGAACAGCAATTATTTAAAATTTAAATATTTCGTAACAATATACACTACCATTTAAAAACTTGGGGTCAGTCATTTTCTGTCATTTTCTTTTAAAGAAATATATACTTTTATTTAGCAAGGATATGTTAAATTGATTAAAGGTGGGAGTAAATGTTTATATTTTTAGAATTTTTTTATATTTTATTTTTTAAATAAATGCAGTTCTTTTTAACCTTCATAATCACAAGTTCCCAAAAAAAAAAAAAAAAAAAAATACTAAGCAGCACAACTGTTTCCAACATTGATAATAACTGATTATCAACTCATATCACAATGATTTCTAAAAGATCATGTGACAAGATGTAGCGAGCGAGTAATGCTGCTGAAAATTCAGCTTTGGATCACAGAAATTTTTTACTGTTCATATTTTTAGAAACATTACTGTTCTATATTTTCGATCAAATCAAAGTAATTTAAGTAATGTTTTTTTACTTTTGACCGGTACTATATGTGTGTGTATATATAGTATTTCGAATAAATGCTGTTCTTTTAAACTTCCTATTCATCAAACAATCCTGGAAAAAAAAGTTTCTACAAAAATATTACGTAGCATGACCGTTTTCAACATTGATAATAATAAGAAATAGTTTTTAGCAGGAAATCAGCACATGGATCATGTGAGACTGACATGTTCTACTAATGTAATAAATTAAAATGAAAACATTAAAATACCTATATTAATATAATAAATATTAATATAAATGTTTTAATGTAATAATATTACTGTTCTTTCTATATTTTAGATCAACTACATGCAGAGCACACAAGACTTCTTTAAAAAAAAAAAAAAAACACACAATAGAAAGCCTCTTCAACCTTAAACTTTCGAACAGTAGTGCATACACACAATAAAAATAAATGTTTGAATGTACAGTTACGAGTGCTACGTTAAAACCACAAGCCTCAATGCCTTCAACTGTTATAGCTAAGCTGTGATTGGCTCTGCAGCAACATTTTACATAGCATCACTCACATGCAACTTTGTTCATGCAGAATGTTCCCAGTTCCGTGTATACTGGCGTCCCGTTCAACAGCGTGATCCAGCAGAGTAAGGAGTTCGTGGAGAGCTGGGAAGGAACCGTACCTCACTATACACCACCTCCGATGCTGAACCCCACACGTAGTGGAACGGGGCTCTTCTGTAACCTGCTGTCTTCCCTTGCCGTGGAAAACAGAGCACTGTGGACAGACGAGAGGAAAGATGATGACTCACAAAGGTGAGCAGTTTGTTTGTCGCTCTTTAGTGTCTCGCATACGAGGCCGAGACTTGCCGCTGAGAAAGATTTCCCCCTGAAGCAAATGCTGATTTATTAAGAGCATAATCTGAATGATTCATTATTTCACAACAATAATATTTTGGTTTTGTTTTATATTTCTTGATTTGGTATGAATCTGCTTGGTTGTGTCAAATCTTCCTCATTTTGAGAAACATGAGGTTTCATGTAGAGGTCGACCGATAATGGATTTTACTGATACCGATAACTAGGTGGGCTCACTCTTGCCGATAACCAATTAATCGACCGATAGCTTTTGAAATAGATAATGGATAAAACATAACACCAAGTAAAAAAGTGCTGAACTTTATTACAAGAAATAAAATAAAAAACAGTACTGAACCATGAAAATGTGCTAAATTGCATATTTAAATATGAATATATTAAAATCATTTCTAACAGAAATTCTACAGAAAATAACTAAAACATTAAAATATTAAAAATGTCTTAGCTTATTTAGCTAGCTTACATGAACTAAATGCATTATGCAATTACATTTTACAACGTGTATTAATATTTGAGCAATACAATTGTACCTTAATCATTCATGTTAGTTCATAGTGCATAAAAAGGTTAACAGATAAAACTAACAATGAATAATAATTCTACAGCATGTAACGTTATTAACCTTACTTAATGTTAAAAATGTAATATTATTTTATTACCGGTAGTTATATTAAGTGTTATAGTTTCATATAAATCTGAAAAAGTTCTCTTTTTTAATATCACGACGGTTTTCCAATCAAAACAACAAAATAAGTATTGAAATCAAATGCGTTTCTGGTTTGTTCTGGTTGCTCACATTGTTACGTAAGGGATAATGTACACCCAGCCGGTTGTTATCGGAGAATAAACCCCGACAGAGTGATCAGGACCCCGACGCGAAGCGGAGGGGTCTTGCATCACTCTGAAGGGGTTTATTCTGCGATAAAAACCGGCTGGGTGTACATTATCCCGCTTATTACACGGCTACTAGTCTCAAATATATAATTATTAGACACTAAATATTGTCTCGAGATTAAATATTTTATTAGCTTTTACGCAAAGCTTCCGCGAAGGAAAACAGTTCCAACCTGCTTTAAGCCTTTATCTATTGCTGAAGATTTGCCATATGCCCTTGCTAAATGTTGAAAATGAATGCTGAAAGGGTTAGTTCACCCAAAAATGAAACCAAGCCTATGAATTACTCACCCTCAAGTTATCGTAGGTGTATATGACATTCTTCTTTCAGACAAATACAATCGGAGTTATATTTAAAAAGTCCAGGCTAACGTTAATCCAAGCAGTTGTTGTAACGTTAGTTGTGTTTGAAGTCCATAAAAAATGCAGCTGTCCGTCAAATAACGTGCTCCACACGACTCCGATGCGTTAACAGAGCCTTCTGATTCGAATCGATGCGTTTGTGTAAGAAAAATATCTATATTAAAAACGTTATAAAGAAAACCTGCCTTGAAGTCTTCCATTGTAACCCACGGCTGTTTAAGCCACAAGATGGTGCCAGCGTTAAGCATAGAAGTAGTACCGGTCAAGATAACTCGTAGTACCCGTATGAGCGGGTGTTATCTGGAAATAACGTACCGCTGGAATGCGCGATTGACCAATCAGAATCAAGTTTTTCACAGAGCCGTGTAATAAATCGTTTTAACAGCTTGAGGTAACCGTTAGGCCTATTGCTAATGTTAGCATCCTGTCAACTTCGACAACAAAGTACATACATACTGCTGTTCTTTCCCTGTTAATGCATTATAATGATTTGGCAACGTACTGAAGTGTTTTGTATCCATACCGTTTCCCTTTCGGTGTTTTAAACGCGCATCAGATGTGTCCGGACGCAGCGCAGCCTCACCTGTTACTGTAAACAACGTCAATGATAGTTTTTTATTTGGCCTCTAGAGGCCGCTCTCGTGTTATATAATGCCAGCAGACCCTTCTCAGAGCTGTCGTAGACTACCGTGTAATGACAGCGCACCCTTCTCAGCTGCTCCCACAATGGACGCAAAACGGAAAAATTATCGGTATTGATTTTTGCCGATAACTGATGGTTTCACTGACTAATCAGCTATCGGTGCCGATTAATCCGTAAAACCAATGAATCTGTCGACCTCTAGTTTCGTGAGACAGATTATGTCATTAAACTTTCTATCACATTCACACCAAAGGTGCATAAATATAGGCCCAGAGTTCCAAGCTGAGCTGCCAGATCTGATGATGGGCCGAGAGCATGGGGAATCTCCAGAGGAAGTGGTCAGGGAGGAGCTGTTATGGAAACCTTGGGCGGAGTTAGAAGAAAATGACACCCTTTTACAGCATGGTAATACAATTATTCAACTTACCATCAAGCCAGTAGTTTTTTTTAAACATAATTCATGAGTGTGATTTATATTCCGAACCTCAGTTGAGAATCTTCTTGACCTGAGTGCCTCCAGTGTTCTACCAGGAGGTGGCGCCAATTTGGAGCTTGCCCTTCATAGCTTGTCTTGTTGCAAGGGAAACATTCTAGTAAGTGCCATATTTATTATGAATTCATGTTCAAAAGACTCACAATGGTTGTGACTTATTTTTTTCCACAAATTCAATCAATGTAATATTTAATTTTCTTCTTTCCCCTGATTTGCGTCTCAACCAATCCTATACGACAGGCAGCGCTGGAGATGCTGTTGTTTAAAGACTCCCCTCCATCAGAAAACTATCACTATTCAGGTAAATACTCATTTGTTAAAGGTAGGGTAGGCAATTTCTGAGAGGTTAACGATAGCAAGCTAGCTTTGATAGCACAAGATCCCTCCCTCCCTTCAGAGCGTCTCCAAAGCCACGCCTCCTTCAAAACACATGAGCACAGCAGTCTGTAAAGTGTCCCGAGAGATTGTATCAAACTACCTCATGTATCTTAGGGCTGTGCGATTAATCATCATTTCATCCGGCGCACCATCATTTTCTTCACATCTGTGCGCTTTCGTTCCTCCCTAAGCAAAACATTACATCTAAATCAGCCTAATAAGTGAGTGTTGTAAAATGCAGTCTATTGTCGCTAAACTACGCAACGTGATTGATATTAAAGCTTGTTATTAAAAGCACATTAAGCCACGAATACGCTGTTCCCTAGGCGGCTTTCTGTGTGCACGCTCCAAGACGGGGCAGAACACGCATTAGCAAAGTTTACTGTGCGCTTCAGATGTGGGCCTAAACAGTTAAATAGCCTACATGCAAATATGTCAAAATGTTGTTTTGGTAAGAAACGTTTCCTCATGAACACAGTCAGTTATGTCTTAAAGGGGGGGTGAAATGCTGTTTCATGCATACTGATCTTTTTACACTGTTAAAGACTTGGAATCCCATACTAAACATAGACAAAGTTTCAAAAGTTAAGGTGGACGTTTGATGGGAGTATTTCTTTGTCAAAAATACTACTTCCGGTTAGTCATAAGTTTCGGCAAGTTTTTTGAGATCATGCGTCCCCATTGACGTTAGTGGGGGCGGAATTTCCTTGTATGGGCCTTACGGACAATTCTACCGGAAGCGCGTGAGAGAGAGAGAGGGAGAGAGCGAAAGCAACAGGCTACGCCCATCAAAGCGCTGGCTTGTAGGATGCTAAACAGGTGATATAACCAGTAGCTACTGACTTACCCACTGATAGGCCGGCGGTCGATCTGTATTAGCACTTTCCTCACGCGGCAGGCGAATCACTTTCCTCACTGAGCGAATCACTTTCCTCACAGAGCGACTCACTTTCCTCACTGAGCGAATCACTTTCCTCACAGAGCGAATCACTTTCCTCACACGGCGGGCGAATCACTTTCCTCACTGAGCGAATCACTTTCCTCACAGAGCGAATCACTTTCCTCACACGGCGGGCGAATCACTTTCCTCACTGAGCGAATCACTTTCCTCACGCGGCGGGCGAATCACTTTCCTCACTGAGCGAATCACTTTCCTCACAGAGCGAATCACTTTCCTCACGCGGCGGGCGAATCACTTTCCTCACTGAGCGAATCACTTTCCTCACAGAGCGAATCACTTTCCTCACACGGCGGGCGAATCACTTTCCTCACTGAGCGAATCACTTTCCTCACTGAGCGAATCACTTTCCTCACAGAGCGACTCACTTTCCTCACTGCAGCGCGCTGCTGCACACGTCATTATTTAGCTCCGCTCACATGACACGCCCCCACCCGCTCGGCTTTTTTCGGAAAGACTCGGAACAGCGCATCTTTCTTATATAATTATAAAAAAAATAAAGACTTTTCGGAGATATGCAGGATGCAATGCTACTCTATAGGTACTCAAGATTGACATGACACTGACTGAAACTGAGTGTTTCACCCCCCCTTTAAGTCAATGTAAAAAGTTGAGCAAGAAAACATGTATATTGGATACCGGTAACAGTAGATTCAATCTATGCATTCGCTCTTAAAGTGACAGCAGCCTAATAATTCTGCTGTAGTCATTATTGTTAATCAAACAACAAAAGACAAAGATAAAATCACTCACTGCTCTTGATAGAAAACGAATTTGTCTATATTTAATACAGCAGTGTTATTTCACATTTAATTACTTCATTCAATTTCTGTAGGCTATTACTTTCTCTGAATATCACCGTTACTACACCTTCCTGAAAAACCTAAACCACTGTTTAATTTAATTTATATTTCTGGTCAGTTTTGTATGTAATTTTTATTTACATATCTTTGTTCTTATTGTATTGCTGACTGTCTACTTATCTTCTATAACTGTTTTGAGGACTTTTTACTTACATTAGTTAACCTAGTACTAGTTTTTGCTGAAGTATCGCTAATTGTGAAATGAAATTTCAAAATTACTCATATCTTGAAATAATAAGACTTGAATCATATCACCCACCAATAATTGTGGTAAATAATCAATATGATTTTTGCTATAATTGAGCAGCCCTAAATAACATCATAATAATAATGAATGTGAACAACTTGCATTCGGACAGAATCCAATAAATGGACAAACATTTTTTGGTCTCGAGAATTAAACAGAACATGTTTTAATATTTAGACCACTTATATTATTGATTGCTATCAGGAAGGATGTGAAGAGAATGTCAACCAGTATAACAAAAATATATATTATAAAAAAATAAAATGTGCCTTTAATTTTCAAAAAAATTTAATCAACAAATTATAAAACAATGCTAATCCTATTTCACTTTGCAAATAGGAATGGATATCTGGACTTCGAGTGAACAAAGACTGTTCCATGAGGCATTCACAATTTATGGAAAAGATTTCTCCTTCGTACATAAAATGGTAATGTTAATATATCAAACGTTTGTAAATCTAAGCCACCAGATATTTGAGATCACAGCGTTTGCAGCTCAACGTGTTCATACTTCCAGGTGAAAACAAAGCAGGTGTCACAGTGTATTGAATACTACTACAACTCCAAGAGGCTTTCAGAGAAACAAAGGAAGCAGATGGAGAGAGAAAAGGAAAGTTTGGAGGAAGAGAGACTTGCAGCCGTCATCAACCAGGTAAGAATGATTTGCTTCGAGTCAGTGGTTCAGAGTATCAAACGTGCATGGGAGAGTTTGTATTTAATTCAGGAGGATGATATGATTGCTTTTAATTCAGTTTGCCATGCCCTGTCTAGTTAACGTTACATAAGAAACAATCAAAAAACACATTTTATATAGCCTTCATATTTAAAGGTATTATTACTGTTTTAAAAAGTTGGTTCAATTGATTCAGAGTTTGAAAAGCTTTGTTTCTCTCATTACTATAGTATAGCAAAAAACATATGTACAAAACTTATATAGTAACATATTTGTACGGCCCAAGTTGACCAAAGCTCAAGGTTTTATAACAACACTTAAAAGCATAGTTTAGCGTGGTTTGCCATGTCAGGTGCTTTGATAGATTGCGTGCGCCGTAATGCGTTTGAGAAATGTTCTTCTAAGGTGAATAACTTACGTTTTATTGTTATATCCTCATCTGTCTGGAAATGTGAGAAATTCACGCGAATAAGTCCTTTTCTGGAATGCAAAAAGACAGCACGCTAGTCTACGACCACGTTTACAGTGCGCATGCGTCAAATTTTATAAATTAAAGATATGTTATATATAATTGATATTTATAAACACTATGTCAACACTGCAATGTTCCGTTAAAATAAATGTTTTGTGCAACATTCTGCCTCTTACCAATTAAGAGCTTTGTTTTCTTTATAATTTCAATTAAACTGTCCATCTGCTTTAAAAATCTGTGGCCTTTTTTTTACATCACAATTACACATATTTGTAAACAATGCTTAAAGGGATAGTTCAACCAAAAAGGAAAATAAGCCCATGATGATTTACTCACCTTCAAGCCAGAGGTGGAAAAAGTACACAACTCTATTACTTGATTAAAAGTAAAAGTACTACTGGTCAAATAATACTCCGTTACAAGTGAAAGTTGTAAAAATATATTTTTACTCAAGTAAAAGTACAGAAGTATTTGTTTTCAAAAGTACTTAAGTATAAAAGAAAATTTCCTTTTTTATGCCAATGCATTATTTGATTATTGTTGTATAAATGCACACTGTCATCATGGTTTAAGTCATTCAGTGACGCTCCATCTGACGTACTAGCATATGACTAACTTAAACTCATTTAAATACTTGTATATAAGTTACAAAGCTTTTTACAAAGCTGCTGTCACTTTAAGGCCGAATGTATGGATCCAATACACTGATACACATCTGATATTCTCCCAACTTTACTCTTCTCTTTCTCCCAGATGTTTATATTGTTAATATTTTATAAGACATGCACCAAGTGTATGCCAACTAAACTAATCTTGATTTTTTTTTTTTACTGAAACATACTTTCAAAGTATGGCTATGGGTGCACACACTTGTGCCTAAGAACCATCTTCTTCCATTTTGCTATGAACAGATCAGTGTTCAAAAAAAGTTGGGGAAATGTATATGACTATAAGAGTGATTCCTGAAACAACAAAAACAAAAATTAAGGGGTTAATAAAAGGCCTTTCTGAAGCAAAGTGTTAGTGTAAGAAAAATATCCATAGTCAACTTTATAAAGCTTAAAGTTGTCTAGCTTCCAACATCGATTTTATGGCAAAAGAGTAAACCTTGATCTGACAGATGACACATTGACTAACACAGAACGGCAGAGGCCAGAGCAAAACAAAGGTCACGAAATGTGTCTAAAATGAGAAATTAAGGAGAAATGTCAAAGGATTGCTAGGCCATCTGCCAAAATCTAGTTTATAAATTAAATTGATTCTTTAAACAAAAGTGCTTTAGAAGGCTTTTAACCCACTGGAGCCATATGGATTACTTTTGATATATGTGCACTGGGCTACAAAACCAGAACTGTCATTCAATACCTTTATAAAGCTTGGAAGAGCAATGATATTTAATAGAAGTCTGATTGTGTTAATCTGAGAGGAGAAAGTCAAATACACTGAGGCTTGAGGGTGAGTAAGTCATGGGATTTAAATTTTTGGGTGAACTATTCCTTTACGAGTCTATAGCTTTCAATTTGCACATTCTTCGAAGGACATATGAAATACTCCTCCTGCAATAAAAAAAAAAAAGTGTAACTCTTCGAAACTCCTCCACAGGTTCTTCCAGCCCCAAAGATGCTAGTAAACCAAGCCAGTATTGAAAGACTGATTCATACCCCACCACTCCCCACAAGTTTTCCCTGTAAACAGTGTGGAAAGTGAGTATGAACAAATTGAAAGAGCTTTCAGCATACATATGCTTGTGTCCAGTCTTCCCTTTGACCTTGCAAATTGTCTTTCCAGGATGTTCTACAAAATAAAAAGTAGAAATGCTCACATGAAGATCCATCGGCAGCAGCAGGAGGACTGGAGAGAAAAGCTACAGATACACCCAAACCAGCACCACCTGAACAGAACACTGGCTCAGCCAAACCAGCAAATCCTAAACCAGGCCCACCATCAGAATCACATCCTGACCCAAACTCTGATTCAGAATTTGGTCCAGTCACAGAACCAGCTTGCTTTTCTTCAGAGCTCAAGGACTCAGAGTACATGTCCAACCAGTAGTACCAGCTGCATAACTCCCACCCAGAGTCCACAGATTGTGGCTAAAGCACCCCCCTTACCCCTCCACACAGGACATCAGCAGACATGGAGCTCCCTGCACAATGTAGAAACCGGTGGCCTGTTTTATAACCGAAGGTCTATGGTAAATGGGCTTCATTTGAGCATACAGGACAGTTTAAGTAAACCATGGACTGATACCCAATAATAGACTTGGCAAAAACTGATGTGTACAGTTGTTTAACCCATGAGAACTTCATTAAAATATTTTAAGTTTTTAAGATTTTAAGTGTGTCAAGGTAGACTCATCTTCACATATATTTAAAGTTGTCCTAGAATGAGTTTTAACTATTTTAAATTGTTCTCTGATATCTACATATAGGGTATGTGACTATTACTAGGGTTATAATACTAGGGTTAAAATTGTCCATACAGTTTTACAGGTCCATATATAACCCCAGAAATTGTCCCTAGAATGAAATGGTCTGTGTTTGCCTTATTCAAAAGGATCATGAATATTAATGTAGAGCTCAGCTCTGATTGGCTGTTTCACTGCACGGCTTTTTCAGAAACACAAATCCGCCGCAAACTTTATGGGCAACGCCATCTTGCCTGCAGCCATTACTGCGTGCCTGCGAAGTGTGAGATGGTGTGACACTTGCCGGTGTCATGACAAATCCTGTGCGCAATGAAATGGTGTCCGCTGGTAGCGGTTTTAAATGCCTGATCAAAAGTTGTTATACATGGTTCTGGACAAGCAATTGTTTAAAATAAACTATAAATTCATTGCCATACTAAGTACACACATACACACGCAAAACGTTTATTTGAAATATGTAATTGATTGCTATAATGGGAGCAAAAACATGTTCTGAATTATTTTGACTGATAAACTAAGTACCAATACAAAATCATGACATAGTAATGTACCTATAATGTAAATAATAAAGAATTAAAAAAAAAACAGCAATATACAGAACAGGTGCACAAAATAAATAGATTATATACGAGATATGCTTGTATATAAGCACTTATAGCTTCAGTTATATACTACTAGTATATGAAACATATGCTTTGTAAGACATAAAAGACTATTTTAACACAATTTAAACAGCAATAATCAAAACACGATTGTGTAAGGATTGTAATCAGGCTCTGAACAGATTACCTATTAAAATTTCTTTCAGCCAATAGGATCGCTCTGGGGGTCCTTGCGGACACGATTTCACCAAGGGGGTAATCTAGCGCTCGGAAAGCGTTCCACCCCTAGGGGCTGCCATTGCTAACCAAGCCATCACCTGCTGTTAGCATCCCATTGACTCCCATTCATTTTTGAGTCACTTTGACAGTGAATAACTTTACATCTGAGACGTTTAAAGACTCCATTTGTCCATTGTTTATTTCTAAAGAAACACGACAATGCATAAAAGGCTCCGTTACCTTCTATCTTACACTATCGCCCCGCAGAAGCTGTTTTTGTAAAAATAGGCTAACGATTGCGTCATAACCAACGCGACTCTGTCGCACAGTTGAGAAATTACCGTATAGACCTGAGGAGACGCTCGCAGGCAATCTTTTACTGTCTATGAGGCAGTCGGGGGGACGTGGAGACAAAGTCTGATAAAGTCAAGGGGGAAGAATGGGGAGAAGCCCATAGTGAGCCAAAAGCAACGGGAGAAAATATTTAAACAACGTGATTCAGATTTCACTTTCCACAACTACTAGAAGACCTACAGCTGTCAGACAGGAGGCTCACGTCACATCTACGCAAGGGGGTAATCTAGCGCTCGGAAAGCGTTCCACCCCTAGGGGCTGCCATTGCTAACCAAGCCATCACCTGCTGTTAGCATCCCATTGACTCCCATTCATTTTTGAGTCACTTTGACAGTGAATAACTTTACATCTGAGACGTTTAAAGACTCCATTTGTCCATTGTTTATTTCTAAAGAAACATGACAATGTATAAAAGGCTCCATTACCTTGTATCTTACACTATCGCCCCGCAGCAGCTGTTTTTGTAAAAATAGGCTAACGATTGCGTCATAACCAACGCGACCCTGTCGCACAGTTGAGAAATTACCGTATAGACCTGAAGAGACGCTCGCAGGCAATCTTTTACTGTCTATGAGACAATCGGGGGGACGTGGAGACATGTGCTGGAGACTAGTCTGATAAAGTCAAGGGGGAAGAATGGGGAGAAGCCCATAGTGAGCCAAAAGCAACGGGAGAAAATATTTAAACAACGTGATTCTGCTTTCGCTTTCCACATCTACTAGAAGACTCACAGCTGTCAGACAGGAGGCTCACGTCACATCTACGTCCTCAAGCTCAGTCTGAGCCTGCGCAGTTCTCTCAGCCATCAGGAAGTGAGTGCCCCTAGGTTGACTTCATTCTTTCGCCGTAGACGTCAATGGGAACGCTCGGTCCATTTCTTTTACTGTCTATGCATCTACGTCGTCAAGCTCAGTCTGAGCCTGCGCAGTTCGCTCAGCCATCAGAAAGTGAGTGCCCCTTTACTGACATCACTTAACGCCGTTGACGTCAATGGGATAGCTTTGTCCATTTCTTTTACTGTCTATGGATTTCACAGGGGGACAGGATTTGTCATGACACCGGTGTCCTCTAATGACATTTCAATGAAAGCGGATCCTGCACATTTAATAAAATGTCTGGTGATAAAGGGAACATAAGGTAGATGATGTCAGGCGGTGGCCAAAACTTACAGATAAAGGTATTTTACTGACAACAGGATGTATTAATGTAAAAATGTGTCTGCCAAATTTAATTTAATTAAGACAGCAATAAAACTGAACACTGTCATTATGAGCTCTGTTGCTAATATTAGGGCTATATTTTCGTGATCACAAAATTGTTTTAGACAAACACGTTTTAAGAACATGAAAAAACAAACAGTTATGAGGACTTATAAATGTTACACTTAGAGCTGCGCGCGGCAGTACCGTAACCACTTAAAGGTCCCGTTCTTCGCAATTCCATCTTTCAAACTTTAGTTAGTGTGAAATGTTGCTGTTAGAGCATAAATAATACCTGTAAAATTATAAAGCTCAAAGTTCAATGCCAAGCGAGATATTTTATTTAACAGAAGTTCCCTTTCAAAGCCTACAGCGAACGGCCGGTTTGGACTACACCCCTGCACTTCCTGCTGTAATGACGTCACTGGAACCGTTTGTTGACTAACCCTCCGCCCACAAGAACACGCAAAATAGGGGGCGTGGTCTTGTTGCTCCCCCGCATTCAGCGCTTGCGTTATGGTAAGAGGCGGGACCTTTCCGGCTGTCCAATCACAACACGGGAAGCGCTGGCCCAATCAGAACTCGTTACGTTTTCTGAAGGAGGGACTTCATTGAACAAGGAAATCATCAGGCCGCTTTTAGGACAGAGGAAACAGCGCTGTACAGATAAGTAAATTGTGTGAAAAATACTGTTTTTTTTACACGCAAAACATGAACTCATGTTATATTGCACACTGTAAACATAATCAAAGCTTCGAAAACACGCGAAGAACGGGACCTTTAAAGACAGAAAATAATTAAAACATACATGCCTGTTACAAAGGGACTTTAAGTCACAATTACACAAATTTAACTTTGTAGTTTTCTCTATTGTTACTGACATACGAGTCCATTGCCTGAAAACCTCACGACACCTGTGATTCATACGCAGCGGCTGATCTGTGATGGTAGGATGCAGTATCTGGCCTATCCATCCAGAACTCATGCCCTGTAGCTTAGGTTCTGACGCTCACCGCATGCCAGATGATTAAAGGGGCGGTGAAATGCTGTTTCATGCATACTGAGCTTTTTACACTGTTAAAGACTTGGATTCCCATCCTAAACACAGACAAAGTTTCAAAAACTAATGTTGGACGTTTGATGGAGTATTTCTGTGTCAAAAATACTCCTTCCGGTTTCTCACAAGTTTCGGAGAGTTTTTTTTGAGTATGGCTCGACTTGACGTTAATAGAGCGGAAAGTCCTTGTATGGGCCGTACGGGCTCTTCTCCCGGAAGGGTGCGCGAGCGTGTGACTAGAGCGAGAGAGGAAATGCACGGCCGTAAACACTCTCTCAGCTGCAGATCCAGTCGATCCAGGCGCCGCGCTCCACTTTATTCCTATGGGTGACATCAAGCGACTTCAGCGCTTCAGCACAGCATTCCGGGAAGGCAGCGCTGCATTTGAACCGATTTGAACGCAGAAATGACGGGAAGCTTCACAACATCGTTTCAGTCGCGTCTCAAAGTGGATTTCCACGGTCACTGCTGTCACAGGACTTCACCAAATCATACCAAAGTGTGTTTTTGACGGAGCGGTCCCAGCGATAAAGGTTCGGTCCTGCTTTGGAAGCAGCCGGTGAGTAAAACTGCTTCAAATGTCTCTGCTGTTGGCTATCGTCGCATGAGTAAACATCAGTAAACGACAAGATTGCGTGCTTCATCATTCAAATGCGCTAACGGATTCTATTGTTGTTCTATGTATAACGTTACACTAGTCTGACGTGCAAAACCGTTTTGCTTGCTACTGCTAAGGTTTAGTCGCATACAATAGTCAATAAACCGAATCATGTCCTCATAAACTGCGAGTAAACACACACAAATGTTGACAGGCCACTAAATACAGTACACACCACAGAGACGGACGTCCTGCTGTTGCTGTTTCTCCTGTTCAATTTATTTCAGCCTCCGAATGATTCTGGATCATATATCTAGTCGCTGAGATCAATAGCCATGAGTTGCTCCATGCTTGAGGACGTCACCGCTTTGCGCTTGTCATTCTTTAGCAGGGCCGTGCAGAGATTGTTGGAGGGGCAGGTGCTCAAAGTATAAAAGGGGCACATGGAACAAGGCTTTTAATCAGGCTGTGCTCAAAATATCAATATAGCAATATATTGTGACACATTACAGTGTTTCAATACGGATGTTTCTGTATTGATATGGCAGAAAATGAAATGCAGTTTGTAAAAGAAACCTTTAAAAGGGCAAAAATTAAAAAAATATTTTAAAATTAAAAAAAAAAAAAAATCTTTCCACCTATTAATAACTCTGGGATTAGAAACTGTTATAATTATAGTAAAGTAAATAGTAAAGAACAGCTGTTATAGTAAACTGTAGGTAGGACATGGTCATTATTCAAAAACAACGTGGCCCAATATGTACAGTACTGAATAGTTTTATTTAACGTCATGTCAGTATCTGTGGCTATTTTCATGGCAAAAAACTGAATTACAAATATACAAGAGTTACATTTATGCAATAAAAATAAAAACCAAGCAAAAAAAACAAAACAGCAATATTATACAAGATTTTTAACATTAACTTCTAAAACCTTTTCTGGTAAAATCTTTTAATCTTAAATTCCTGAATAAATCCTTTAGTGGGTTTGCTGCCTTTGCTGTTGTTGTTGCTGCTGATACTGCTGGAGTGTATCTGAGACTATAGGCATTAAAACAAGCGCTAACACTTTACTTGAAGTTGACATTAAGTGTCATTCGCTTAATTATGTCATGCAATTAATGCAAAGATGACATTATGTGAGATGTCTTTGTTAGTGATAGTGACAAACTTTAAAATTTAAAGTTGTCATAACAAAGACATCTCACATAATGTCATCTTTGCATTAAAAATTACATAATTGAGCGAATGACAGTAATGACAGTTATCATAAGCATGCATAAAAACTCCTTCATATTCATAACCTGGGTATTTTCATACCTTTTCCTGAAATCTACTAGGGCCATATCTCATGTACTCTGCACTTTGATGTTAGGTCAGGTTCATTTTATATTTACATCGATATTTTTAATAATACATTTTAATGTATTATTTCCAGAGATATATTATTGAGTTTAGATCTATAGTGATTTTGCTGTTGTAAACACTACTGTTACAGAAAAACATTTTTTCATATTAAAATTAGTGCTGGGAATCGATTTAAACAAATTACCTAATCAATCAATTTGTTTTCTGTAATTAATCAAGATAAATCACGATTTAAAAACATGGGCGTTTTTAATATTTTGATATTGTAATAATTTCAGTTACTCTCCAAATTAATGTAGACACAATTTAAAGACAACATATTGTAAATGTGTTGTATTGGCATCTTTTTATGAATGAAGGCCAGTAACACTGATACTAATGTCTCTATGAAACATTATGACATTGCATTACAGTATAAATGAAAGCTACCAATTTCAATATCTATTAGGC
The DNA here is from genome assembly GCF_024679245.1 of Pseudorasbora parva. Taxonomy (NCBI): domain Eukaryota; kingdom Metazoa; phylum Chordata; class Actinopteri; order Cypriniformes; family Gobionidae; genus Pseudorasbora; species Pseudorasbora parva. Next base: position 57,576,616 of record NC_090172.1, read on the forward strand.
TTTAAAAAAAACACTTAATTTAAGTGAACTTAAAACAATCTTTATATAAACCCATTATAATGTTATGTTATATTTACCAGTGGCCGTTTAGAAAGAAAACGAGTAGCACCTTTCTGAACTGCACAAATAAATTAAATACAGATGAATTATCATTAAAGCTACACTTTTCTCTGTGATGAACATTATTGACAAGAACATGATTGAAACCTGTTCTGAATTTATATACCGTTATATTTTTAATGATAATAAAAACAGATATAGGCTAATTTAGAATATGAAAAATCAGTATAAGCCTTTACCAGTGTTTTTTAAATAAATACTGGAATAAAAATAATAGTTTAAAGTATAAATAGTTTTTAGTAAAATAACAAAGACAAGACTGTGTAACTACGCCCGTGAAACTTTTCTCCCTCAAACAACAAACTAACGTTAAAGCTACACTGTAACTTTTTTAGTTTATTCTTAGCTAAAATCGCTTAGTTCTTTCAAAAATATATGTGCTCATTAATGTATATTTACTTCTTTCAAGTAATAATGCATTCTCATAATTTTATAATATACCATTGAAAATGCATAAGTGTTGAGGGTTCGGATGGCGGTCGCCATGTCGCTCCTCCATCTTGAAAGTACATTTGCCAAAGAGGGACATACCCGTAAATTCAAGCTTCGCTTTTCGCGTTTTTACACTCGATGGCACTGTGTCGCATGTGAAGAGGAGGATTGCTTGAGGCTGCTATATGATGATGGAGGATCATCACTCACGTCGGACCCGCAATATTCCCGGAACATTGCCGTGTCGCCTTCTGTGTAAAAGCAACCACGTCCCGGAATTGATTACCGAATTCGACCCCGGTCGGGGACCTAGTAACATTGCGGGATATGTATCAGAGTCGCCAAGGAAGCGGAAAAGAGAATTAAGACGGCAACGCGACAGGCAAATCAACAAGACAAAAGTAAATACTGGAGTGGCCTTTCCAAGATGGAAAGAGCTCATGAGGAGCAACGATTTTAAAAAGAACGCCGACGTTGCCTGCTTTCTTCTCGACAGGTAATATTAATTCAGCCTATTTGTGTATATTGGAAGTTTTATTGTTGCTTGGCTAATTATATCATGGTGTGCTGTGCATAACACTAGAACAACGTCTAGGATAGTTTTCCTCGCGTCAATGATGAAAAAGTATTGTTTACCTTATAACATAAATCCGTGTTCTATGACGGATAACATGAGATTAATATTTTAATTGCATTATAATTTGTTTGCCTTACGCTAGTGGTGTTGTACAATATACAGAATAATGATAGCACTGATAAAAGTTACTTTACTAAGAGCTTTCATTCGTCTGGGAACCTGATAGCTGATGTTAGCAATGAACTGGTTATTATTCAGTTCTATTATTCATTTTACATAGATTAACTTGATCATAGATCATTTGGTAAATTAAATAACTGCAAATTATAATAGTTTTCAAAAATTACCTCATCACTTGAGTTGACGCAACACTCACCGAAGAGGTCGAACTGAAAGCCATGACTAAAATCGGCCACCGTAGGAGTTGAAACGAAATCGAAATTGAGAGGAGCAGAAACAATTATTCACTGGATGGTCATATACCTTTTCACCACTAGATGGGAGAAAATATCACACAGTGTAGCTTTAACGTATGGAAGCCCGTTTCCGCCACAGTTAACTAAAAAAAAATATGATTCTTGTAGTCGAAATAATAAGAAACTTTCTCGAAATATTGACTTAGCATCTCGGAATAATGAGAAACTGTCATAAACGAAATAAGGATTTACTAAATCAAAACTATAACATGCTGCTCAATGATCTGCCGCAACCCGAAAAAGGGTGAATTATAGTATTTTAACTGTGGTTTTAGCTACTAATGATTCAATTATTTCCTTATTATCTGATTTGCATTGAATAGCCTATCTCTGAGCAAACGCGCTCTTGAGAGGATTTTAAACAAGAACGAGCTTTGGTGCAGAAAGAACAGAACAGAGGTGGCTGCGATGTGGCAACATCCATTGAACAACTTCAAACCTCTGGACACACACAGTTTTTCGTGTGCATATGATACGCACTTTATGGCGTATTATATGGTCGAACCACCCACCCCATCAGCCTAATCCTACCCAAGAGCGCATCATATACACGCCATAAAGTGTGTATCATATGCATGCAAAAAACAGCGTAGGCCTATAGCATATGCACGCCAAAATGAGTTTGGTGTATACATTCCACGACATTGCACACTCGTATTTACGCATTTAGATGTGATCGGATTGGTAAACGACAGGGACAGGGTTCTGCAGCCGAAAAGTTGCAACAGAAATATGAGGTTGTGATCGGGCAGCAGTTTTCATCCAACAGTAAGCTAACAAAAAAAAATTAATAAGATAGCACAGCCTATGCTGCCCGCCTCGCTTGATGGGAGTTGCTGCGCCAAACTGTGCCAATGTGCAAATTGTCCATGCGTGTATTAAGTCATAATTACGAGAAAATGTCATTATTATGAGAAATCATATCGAAATATTGAGAACCTAAGTAAATTTTTCGAGAAAACATCTCGAAATAATGAGAAACTAAGTCAATATTTTGAGAACGTTTCTCAATATTTCGAGAAAGTTTCTCATTATTTCGAGATGCTAAGTCAATATTTCGAGAAAGTTTCTCATTATTTTGACTTAAAGAATCATATTTTTTTTACTCAACTATGGCGGAAACGGGCTTCCATATTAACGTTACTTCTACAAGCTACACATACAGGAAACAGCAATATAAACAACAGCTCCATGCTCTCCACGTCGTTCTTGTAAAATGATAACAAATAATAACTAACGTTAAACAAACACTTCGCTGAGAACAACACTTAAAGTTACCGCTGTATTGAAGAAGAATCCGCTTCAGTCCACTCTCCACTGGCGCACGCGAGCGGCGTGAGAGATGAGGTCGTCGGGTGAAAGGTCATCATATGCGATTCATTGTATATGAATTTTTTTTTTTTTTCAAAGGGCACTTTGGGCATCAAGGGGCAAAGAGGCTGGTGCTCATTTTTGCCATCATGTGAGGCACATGCTGGTATATACAAAAGTTGGTGTACATACTGATCCCCAGTGATTATGTCACAGTTGGTGACATGTTGAGAATTGCCCGTTTTTCACAAGACTTCCATATGAAGGAGGAAACAATGGTGTTTGAGACTCACTATGTGATGTCTTTGAATTCTCCATGGCATAGTTGATTAATGAGTTCAGTTCAATTTCATTCTAGGGCACCTTTAAGACCTAGTTACATGAAAACGATTTATAGGAAAGGTTCTCACTTCAAAAATAAGCACAGAAGACAAAGAGCTTAAAATACAAGTTTTAAGCTTAGTCACTCAATTTAAAATGCTCCATTACTGAAAAAGAAAGTGCCATGCATTAAATACAAGAAATTTAAATAAAAAAAAAGTTTAAATAAGTGCTTACCTATGACCATGCGGGTTTGTTTCCTGGAGACTTCCACTGGCCCCCATGCACATAGTCAGCTGGCTTCACTGCAACTGCCTGAAAATACTTAATGGCTTGTTTATGTGGTTGCATGGCCTTTTAGGGAGGAACTGAAAAAAAAAAAAATTAGATATTTAGGATTCTAGGCCTACACAGGAGGCAAAGTAGCTCTCAGATAGTGAAGCAAATTAACTTGCCCATCACAGTGTTCATTTGTCCAATTCCAGGTGTCTCAGCTCTGAACTTCCGGTCCACAAAGAGGCTCTCAGTACCACGTACAGGGTAGATGCACCTCACAGTAATCCTGAGACAGGAGAAGAAAAAAAGAGAAAGAGGCTTAGTGTCGCTAAGAAAATATGCCACTTATAGATATATATATGGTAATACCTGTATGCAGCATCTCTTGTTATTACTGGCTTGTTGTCAGTGGAATACAACTCATGAAATGTGATCTCGTTTTCATAAGTCACATACTGCTGATCAATCTGAATAGAAGGAATATATATATGTAAAGCGGTCAAGTAACTTTCATATGCATGGGGAGGGGAGACCCATTTTACAACACCTGAAATCTAGTGGCACAGGTTGAGTCCAAAAGAGAACAGGACTCTGGCCTCATCAGTGTCTTGAGGTCTGCAGCTTGGGTCCAATAGTGTGGTTCGGGCAGGGTTTGCATTAGGTACTGATTCTGTGATATTCACTATGGTCATCACACCATCTGTAGAGCACACAGCAAAGAGAAAAATTGAAAGAAAGCCAGACTATTGAGTAAAGTGACCGGTCAAGCAAACCAAAACAAGATCTAAGACGTGCTAATGCCATAAATTTGGGTGAAGCAAATAAGAACCACCAAGTTACCCAAGAGCTCAGTGGTTCAGAGGAGACAGCTTTTGCTTGAGGGCTGCACAAGCTCCTGGGTCTTGGCATTTCTGGTGAGGAGTTCAAAAGTGCCATAGAAATGCTGCAGAGTAATATTCTACAATAGAGGGATGTTAGTTTCAGCAATTTGAAGTAAATTAAAAGGCTTCTACAGTCAGGCCCAGTGAGCGGTTAACAAACCTCATAGATAGCCAATTGTGAACAAGGGAACATCCAATATGAAGGTGGTGCTGTCATTGGTCATGTAGCCACGTGTAGACGCCAGCTGTTCAGTCAGTGGGTAGTGACCGATGGTGATGTCCCACAAGTAGTCGTACTCCTGAGTAGGGTTGGGCATCGAGAACCGGTTCCAACTTGGAACCGTTTAAAAAAATAACGATTCCATTGGAATCGTTTAGAAAATTTGTTTTCGGTTCCAAACGCGCAAGTTTTGGTTTCCATGGCCACCTGATTTCCGGTGCTTGCGCGCCCGCTTGTTCCTTTAGCCTCGGAAGCCCGGTAAACGGCGCTCTGAAGTGTGGATTTATTTCACTTTTAAAAAGCCTGGGTCGGCACAGTGCAACTAGTGTTGTCAAAAATATAGATACTGAAATATCTGAAAAGATACGATAGCCTGCTCAGTTTCTACAGTATCGATCACAGCTGCTCTCCTCTCCTCTCCTTCTCTAACCGACAGCGAGTTGACGCGCAGCCGCATACTCACTCAGCCCGGTTACACGGCGAACGCGCCGGACTGGACTTTTCCTTACGACAGCGTGTTAGTGTGTGTGAGATCGGTCTGAATTTCGCGCGGGATTGCACATAATTCTACGAATTCCTCTGATTTCAGGCTCACATCTGAAGCGCACACACACACACCGTAATAAAGCCCCCTCTGACATACAAGTGCAAATATTTGCATCTTTTTCCTGCTTATTATTGGTCAGATACAATCAACCAAATTGTCAGTGCACATTTTGAAGAGTATTAATGTAAACACTGTCGTAAACAATTCAGAAAGAAATGACGAATGAGTAACAGGAACAGTGTTCAGGATCAATGAGTGCGGCAGTTCTTAAAGGGACAGCGGTCATTTGTTATTCAAAGTCAAACTTCAAAAAGACAAACGATCACACTGCTCTTGACTGATCAACGTGTGTAATTTTAATCCAATGTTATTTTAAATTTAGTTAGTCACTTTGCATTTTTTAATTCAGTTTCTTACCTGAATGTTAGACCTACCTGAAAAAATAAAACAGTCTTTCATTTATATATTTTATTCTATTTTATTTATTTGTGCTATTTTTTGTAATATGTTTATTTGTTCTTATTTAATTACTGTTTAGTCGTCTTTTTTACTTGTGCTGTGTGTAAACTATTGCAACACAATTACCCCGTTGTAAAAAATACATTGAGTAAGCAAATATTTGTGAAAGAATTTTAATAGTAATTGATCAATGTTTATATAGGACACTTTCAAAAGACAGACAAAAAAAATTATATAAAAGATATCTAATTGACAGTATATGCAGCGTTTTCCCCCCGTGGTATTGAAAATAGCATTGAATATTGATGTGACATGTTTTGACTCCACCCCTCAAAGAATCGGAATCGAAAGTAAGAATCGGAATCAGAATCGTTCAAATCAAAACGATGCCCAACCCTACTCCTGAGGGTCCTTCATTGAACGCATGCCGTTGTCAGCACATGCTGTCAAAGACGGGTGGGCTGTTGAGAAAGAAACACCTCAGTATAGCAGAACATATTGCAATCAAAAATGTTTAAGTCATTTGAAACTGGTCTGATATCCAACAGAAAGGTAAACCCTTGTGAAAAATAAGGATCCTGACTCATGTCATAAGCAGGAGCAGTCACAGATGAATAATGGTAATAGGGATCCATTTGAGGAAGGACGTTCAATGTCCATTTCACTTCCAAAGTGTACTCAGAAAGGACCGCTGTAATATACTGGAAGAAGGAGACAACAGATTATCCAAAGTCTGGCATTTAATACATGTCTGAAAGAAACTCCATTTAGACAAAGGCATAGAGCAAGTCCTCTGGGCAGAGTTGGGTTCTCCAACATACACCCCTCAAAGTAGTCAAGGTAGTTATAAGTTCGTATATATAGCCTGACCTAGTGAAAGAATGCAGTTAACACTCACCCGTTTCATAGCAAGTTGAAATGGCACCTTAAGGACATATGCAAAGGTACTATTGTCCTGGGACTCTGGTGATCGAGCCTCCCATCTGCATGGCAGTCAGCAAAGGCATCTCCACGCCATTCAGCTCCACGGACACGAGCTCCACATCATAAGGAATATTACCCAGGTAGGCCGTGAAGACTCCTTCCTCAGGGACCGTTTCTGGAAGGATCAGCACAGTTGTAGTGATTTTAACCCTCACAAGAGAGCAGCCTTGACATTTAATATTAGTGCCAACTCACGGTTAATTGAAAGGGGAGGGCGAGGAACAAGTGGACTTGTCATTTGCCGGGCCACATTGTACTTGGTCTTCACACCATTCTGGTCCACAAACGTTTGCTCGTAGGTCAGCTGGACGGTGTACAGCTCGTTATACATACCGTCAATCACAAGGCTCTGCAGGCAAAGTTAACATTTGACTCAACCTGGATGCCTAATTGAGCATCATACACAGTACTCCACAGACCATACCTTTCTGGTGCCTCCCTCAGCAGCAAAGGGGATGCTGCTGACAACGGTCTCATCATGGGCAGTCAAAGAGTAGCCTCGGTATGTGGAGGATTTCTCATCTAGGAGCTCACCATCAACTCCCATGCCTACGTACTCACTCCTTAACCCAGAGGCTCCACCAACAGCCAGAGGAGTCATTACTTCAGGGGTCTTCCAGTGAAATTGGGTGTCAGCAAAAGAGCCTTCATCTGAAACCAAAAGATATTGACCTCATGAAACGGTCCAAATGCACATGTCCCTTTTCATGATAAATGAAAGTCACTGTTCTTATCAGGGTTCGTTAACATAAATTGAGTAATTAAACAGGGAACAAGGCTAAGGCTATGTCTACACTAATCCGGATAAATTTAAAAACGGAGTTTGTCTAAAAACGCTCTGCGGCCGCACTATCATTTTCACACAAAAAATTCATCTACACTGAAATGTCTGAAAACGCTTACATCCCCGTACTGTGCATGAGCAAATCCAAGAGGCTTTGACTTGCGCCATTTCCGCTGCTCGTTTATTTACTCTTTGAAATTGTGGCAATGTCGAGAACAGGCACTTTTTTTTAACAGTATGTACAAACTGACATTAATATTTAACAAGGCTGTCAAAACAAAGCATACAAAACAACTGCTGTACAATGTCATCTATCTTGGCTGAATTGGTCATATGACTGCATCACATGGCTAAATGCGTCATCGTATTAAAGCCTCCATTTTCACAGTCCACACTACGACGCAAAGACGGCGTTTTCAAATGTATCCGCTTTGGAGAGCGTTTACTTAAACACTGTCTCAGTGTGGATGGAAGGCCAAAACTGAGAGAAAAATATACGTTTTTAAATGAAAACGTATTAGTGTGGACATGGCCTAAAAAGCACATTTGACTATTCCCTTTTAATCCACTGGATGGCACAAATTCAGCTCAGCACTTAACAGGTGAAAAAAAAGGCCCATCCCTGATGCAAATGCAGGTTGATTTAACTTAATATTTAGCGTCAAGATGTAGACTTCTTTAGCAAATGAGAAAAATTGTCAGTTTGAGAAAACTGGAAAGGTCTGTTTTTTGCTCAAGGTAATTAATGCAACAGAACAATGTAAAAGTATGGCATTTGGTTTTCAAAAAAGCCCCAGCTTTGGGTGAAAGGCACAGTTTAAAGAAAAGGCTGACTGACTCTTCCATTTGACAGGACTCCGATGGTAAATTTAAAATCGGATGTCCACCTTAGGTGATATACAAGTCACTTCAAAAAGGATCATATCCTACATTATACGTTAGTACTGTAAAGTAGTATTCAGTTATGGGATCTCATTCAATGTTTTCAGCATGCATTTCAATCAGTGTACTGAATTTATTAAAGTAAAAGTGGCTGATGTGATGGTGTTTGGTACTAAACATTGAAGCCAAATCATTTGTGGCAATACTTTGTGCCTTTTGCTCCATGCTTGTGTTGCCCTGTGTATCTGTGGGGTAAAAGGCCCACAGCATTTATTCAAGGGATTTAAACCATTTGTGACTTCCCAATCAGTTACTCCAGCGATGTTCAATAAAAACTATTCTTCAGTCAGTCACTATGCGAGTAATGAAAAGCACTTTTAGGGTGTGCTTTTAAGTCCAGTTGTACCATGTACATATTTGGTTCGTACCCAATGAACAGGCAGCTACTAGGTCCACCATGACCAAGAGCCAGTTCTGTCTAAAAAACACTGTGGCTTGGATAGATTCAGTGGCAACACCACTGACCTAAAACGAGTTAAACGGTGATTAAAATCAGAAGGCTGTGCTAAAGGCCTGTGTAAACACTTGAGATCCGTCACATGTAGACATTCTGGGTCAAGTGGAAGTGACAAACCAGTTGGGTTGTGGCATACCATTTTGACCGAAGCGTAAGGTTGTCCAAAAGTTGTCCGTAAAACAACTCTGCCAGGTGTGACAATTATGAAGTAGCCCCGAGCAGCAGCATCTTCAGTTGACATGACTTCAGACTGCTGTCCTTCTTGCTGTAGCATCACCTGCCAGGCCGGCGCTGAACGTCCAGCCTTGAAGCAAAACAGTGCAGCCAGGAAGGGCACATCTCAAAGGGAAAATTAACAAAAAGAACTAGCTACTTACCACAGAATCCACGTTTAACACCATCAGCTGTAGGGCAAAGAAGAGCAGTGCTCAGACACCTAGAGGGGAGGGAAGAGACAACTAAATACATAAGACCACAATCATCTGATGAAAATCTCATACCTCCATGTAGTTATGCTCACAAGTGAGCTCTCTTGGGGAAAAAGGAGGAACAGAGCAAGTCTTGGAGACATTGAAAGATAATTCTTGACCACACACACATTGACAATGACCACACGAAACATGAAGGTGAAGACCTCATCATTCTGAGAAAAGTCACCATTTAATATTAAGTTCAAGAAGGCTTCAGTAATTGATCAGCAAGGCTGCATTCAAAACTACCATTTTCCATCTTAACAGCTCTTAAGCTTTACCACCAAAGGAAACATTTAATTTCCCAGTCTTTAGTGTCACGTGAGCCTTCTAATAGATTTGGTGCTCACGAACCATTTCTTATTCTAGTTTACTTCATGCAAACTAGCATTTCTAAGCATTTAATAGAAAGGCCATTTACTTGAAACCAAATTAACAAGTGGTCACATTCATAGCAAACTGAACCCCAAACATGTAGTTCATTAAAATAAGTAATATGAAAGTTGTCCATCATTAGAGGCGTTCTGTACCTGGTTGTCCGTGTGACAGGAAAAGTATGAGGCTCTGAGATCAACACGACCCAACAGGGGATAGGCCGAGTAAGTGTAGCCACACTGAGCTCCATAACTCTCTGTAATAGGATACACACCTGTGGCATCTAAAAAGACCAAGGAGAAAACACATTATCACACTAACTATAGAAGCACATGCTAAAGGATGAAATTGACACGCACCAGCTGCCTCAAAACGAGGCTCTATGCCAGAGGCTGGTATGTCTACTGAGATGAACAGGGAGTGGGCCTTGCACTCAACAATAGGAACTGAGCAAAACAAAACACAATGGTTTGGAGAAATGCAAACACTAAAATCCTTATATGAGACATCTTTTCAGATGCACGTTACGTCGTGGCAGTCTGGAAGACTGCTGGGGTGTGATTTTGGAGTCATATAGAGCATAAGTTACTGCAAACAGGAGAAGCACCCCTCTAAAAAGAGAGGGGGGAAAAAAAGACAAAGTCAGATTCTGAGTCACTTCACATACAAAGAAAAAAAACTGGGTTTAAAACAACACAAACAAATTACCCTGAAACTAATCCTAAAGCCATAGCCACTGATTAATTGAAGTGTCTGTAGTGCGGTAGGCTAAAACGCTACCAAACCCACATTAGCACTAAATCACAAAATGCTGAACTACACAACTAGGAATGATAACATGTGACTGGCTAGATCTTTAAATAGGTGATGTTGATTGGCTTGTTAGGAACTAGATGTGCTGATTGGCCATTTCAACAGCTGTGCTAATTAGAACACATTAAGTCATAATTACCTGCCTGGAGTAACTGATTAGATTAGTTCCTTCACGTGCTATCGGGAATGTGATAATAGGAGGGCGTTCATGTACAATTTTTTAACTAGGCAACTCGTATTTACGACAATTCCGAGAGCACGTGAAGGCAACAACGGGTGCGTCTCAATCAGATCCCTTGTTCAGTTGTCAGGGCACTGATAAGGGAGTCAGCCCATTGACGTATGTCTTGATCAGTGCCCTGACTACTAAACTAGGGATCTGGGGCCTGTACCATGAAGCTGGTTTAGCTGGCTAGCCTGATTTGTTTAAGCTTAGTTTGTGCCAATCCTGGGTTTTAGGTACCATTAAAGTGGTTTGGCTTTTAGCTGTGTTCATCGCCATAGTAACTTATGCTCCACGGCTAACCTGCTCCAGGGCAGGTTATGTTCTGGATTAAAGATCTCAAACTGAAATTGGGCCAATCAGCTGTGAGTAAAGTGACACACCTCTGATGCAAAATCACTCCCCCTGTTTCTGCTCCAAATTAAAGGTCACTACATAGCAAATGTTTTTTAAAGACTAAAGCTTCTGGCTTTTTTAACAATGCTTATTTATAAAAAAATAATAATAATTTTGAATGATTTAGATGATTTATGTAATTATTATACCCTTAATCAATTACACATTTATCATTTTAGTTAATCAATCATCAATAGGCACTTTGTTAAAAGTAATATAAATAGCCTAAATAGTCATATAAATAAGCTTTAAAACCAATAAATAAAACTATTTAAAAAAAGAAGCTTACTGAGCTTAAATGTTCAATTTTCTGTATTTCAAGTAAACTAACTTCATAACTTGTACTTGCATTAACGTATACTATTTTTTCTTTAAGTTGTCCTCTTTCATAGACAGCTTTTCTTCTTGCTGTGTATTTTTTTTTTATTCTTAATATTTTTCAATTATATAATATTCTGCAGAAGAGAGAAATTAATCTCACTGCTTGTCTTGCGAGAAGTGAGATTAATTCCACAGCGAATTAAATCTCAGTTCCACAGCATGTGATTGGCTGTTCACTATTGATGTCACAGCTAAACTCCTGAAGTCAGGATCAAAGCCTGAGTTGACAGAGCAAGCTGATGATCAGCATCATGGGACCAACAAATCCTTAATACAATGGTTTGGTTTTGTCAACTCAAAACTAATCCTGTAACCCTGAGTTTGTTAAACTGCCATCATGGTACAGGCCCCTGATTGAGCTGCATCCAACATAACCCCCTCAGAACTTCCTGTTTGGCTGCAAAACTCTGCTCATTATACAGAGCTCAAAAAAAGCTTTGTGTGTGTGTGTGTGTGTGAGACTAAAAAGCGTTTAGTCTGTTTTATTTAAAAATGTTTAATAAGACACCGGTAGTTTGTTTTAATATACTTTACAGCATGTGTTACATATCGTTGAGAGTAATTTTACACACATAAAAAAGAAGACTTTCACCACAAATTATTTGTAGCCTACTATGTAAAACACGAGACATTAGTGATGCAATTTCGTAAGGAAAAAAGACCCAGACACATGTTTTGTCTGATTTAAGACTGAAATTAAAGGTCTACACATGTATGTTAGGCATATTGCTGTTGTCATAAACCATTTTCAGGCTGATATTTGTTGGCTTGTACAACCACAAATCAGAAAAAGTTGGGACAGTTTGGAAAACGCAAATAAAAAAAGAAAGTAGTGATTTCTAAATGTACTTTGACTTGTATTTCATTGCAGACAATATGAACACAAAATATTTCATGTTTTGTCTGGTCAACTTCATGTCATTTGTAAATATGCATCCTTTCCTGTCATTCAGACCTGCAACAAATTTCAAAAAAAGTTGGGACAGGAGCAATTTAGGGCTATTAATGAGGTAAAAGGGATAAATAATGATGTGATTTGAAACAGGTGATGTCAACAGGTGATTGAATTTATGATTTGGTACAAAAGCAGCATCCAAGAAAGATCTAATCCTTTAGGAGCAAAGATGGGCCGAGGATTGCCAGTTTGCCAACAAATACGTGAGAAAATTATTGAAATGTTTAAAAACAATGTTCCTCAAAGAAAGATAGGAAGAGATTTGGATATTTCACATTCAACAGTGCATAACATAATTACAAGATTCAAGGAATCTGGAGGAATTTCAGTGCATAAAGGACAAGGCCGCAAGCCTAAGCTGAACAACCCTGATCTCCGATCCCTCAGGCGGCACTGCATCAAGAATCGTCATTCATCTATAAGCGATATCACCAGAGGCATCTGGGATGGACCATCACACAGTGGAAATGTGTACTGTGGTCAGATGAATCAATATTTCAGGTATTTTTTGGGAGGAATGGAAGCCGTGTGCTCCGGACCAAAGAAGAAAAGGATCATCCAGACTGTTACCAGCAACAAGTCCAAAAGCCAGGGTCTGTCATGGTATGGGGTTGTGTCAGCGCCCTTGGCAAAGGTAACTTGCACTTCTGTGAAGGCACCATTAATGCTGAAAAGTACATAGAGATTTTGGAGCATAATATGCTGCCTTCAAGAAGATATCTTTTCCAGGGACATCCATGCATATTTCAACAAGACAATGCAAAACCACATTCTGCACACATTACAAAGTCCTGGCTGCGGAGGAAGAGGGTACGGGTACTTGACTGGCCTGCCTGCAGTCCCGACCTGTCTCCAATAGAGAATGTGTGGCGCATTTTGAAGCGCAAAATGCGACAACGAAGACCCCGTACTGTTGCCCACCTTAAGACTTGTTTGCAGGAAGAATGGGACAAAATTACACCTGAAACACTTCATCACTTGGTGTCTTCAGTCCCTAAACGTCTTTTAAGTGTTGAGAAAAGGAATGGCAACATTACAAAGTGGTAAATGCTTTACTGTCCCAACTTTTTTTGAAATGTGTTGCAGGTCTGAATGACAGGAAAGGATGCATATTTACAAATGACATGAAGTTGACCAGACAAAACATGAAATATTTTGTGTTCATATTGTCTGCAATGAAATACAAGTCAAAGTAATTTTAGAAATCACTTCTTTTTTTTCTTTTTTTTTTTTGCACATTCCCTACTGTCCCAACTTTTTCTGATTTGAAAAACATACAAAACAAACATAATACAAAACGTACAAAATATAAAACATAAAAAATATTATAGTGGAAAGTCACTATAAAATGAGTAAATCCACGGGAGGCTTATATGGTGTGTAAACTAATCAAACAATTTTTCCCAAGAATTCGATGGAAAATTATTATTAGTGAAATATAAATACATAAATTGTGCAGCATATTAAAAGACTTATTTAAACGAAACTTCAAACTTAGATTAATCTGTTTTAAAATATTACTTTATAATCATAAAATACTTTCACTCATTCTGCAGTACAAAAAAATATATTCAACCAAACTGCCTAAAGAAAAACAATTGAACCATTGTAATAATGTTCCTGTCCACAAGGAGGGAGCAAAGGCACATAAAATGATTTTGAGTGTCATTAACAGAAATCTCAGAACCTAATAATCCTGAAAGAAAAAATAATAATAACATAAATAAATAAACTAAATATGTAATACATGAAGTCAAGACACCAATAAATAATTAAAGCTAAAAATATATTTTTTTGTCATAATTACTTGAGATATAATTTTCCTTTTTTATTGTAACTTATTCCCCTGTAATATTAAAAGTCATAGAAACACTATTATATTTTTTATTAAAAATTAAAGGGAGATAATATACTTTCACAATAACAAAGACAGTCAAAAAAATGAAAAGCAGAATGAATTAGCACTCCGGATTCTGCATCCAATCATGAGAATGTGTCATTGTCATCTGTGCTGGGACATCATGATGCATGCTTGCACCCAGAAAATCTTTATTTTAATTTTGTTTTTTTATTGAACACTAAGAACAAAAACAGAATGAAAATATACATATACAAAGGCATTGATGAATACAAAAAAAAAAAAAAAACAACAACAACAAAACAAAAAAACAAGTATTAAGCAAGGCACACAATGGTTAAATACACACATGTATAAATAAAAATAAGACGGGGTCATTTCATTGCTCTTCTAAGAGATCAAGCTCTGTTATTATACTAATATGTTCCTGTGCCTTTTAAATCTTCATACAACTTAATGATGGAAAGTAATTACAAATAAAAATCTTTTTTGAATACAGAAAAGTATGGTTTCGTCTTCATACATTTGCATTTATATATTTACATTTACATTTAATAATTTAGCAGACGCTTTTATCCAAAGCGACTTACAAAAAAGGGGAGAGCAATAGAAGTAACGAAACAGACAAGGCCAACAACCTGTAAGAGCTGTAAGAAATCTCAATTAATTAGCATAGTACACAATTTTTTTTTATTTTTTTTTATTATTTATTTTTTAATATAGACATCTACAACAAAAACTCACGTACGCAAAATACAAAACACTGGATTTTGATAGCTATATATGAAAAACTTCCCCAGAATCAACATTAGATTAATGAAAAATTATTATTATTATTATTATTATTATTATTATTAAATCATCTAACAGCATTTCAAACATAATATGTTTCCTATCAAAAGTGGGCAGTGAATGATTTTTTTTCTTCAGCCATTAAGGCATATGCTCCCAGAAAGAGCCCGATCTCACGAAAATGCGTATAAATAGTACGAGTTTGCAATCTCGTGGAATGTATACGCCAAAATGAGTTTTGGCGTGCGCATGGTACGCGGTTTTTCGCGTGCATATGATACGCACTTTATGGCGTATTATACATACGAACCCCCCACCCCACTACCCTAAACCTACCCAAGAGCGTTTCATATGCACGCCATTAAGTGCGTATCATATGCACGCGAAAAACCACGTACCATACGCACGCCAAAACTCATTTTAGCGTATCCATTCCACGAGATTGCAAACTCGTACTATTTATAAGCATGACCCGACAGTACTTAAATACAGGCATTTTCTTTTTAAATTAAACCGATGTCTTAAAAATTCACTTGACGGGTATATACTATTGAATATTTTAAAATTAGTTTCCTTGGCTTTAGGAGCCACTGGAAAGCTGATGTACTGTATTCACCATTTTTTGTTTTTACCAAAGGTTTATCATAAGCTTGCAAAATACTGTTATAATATAGAAGTGTCGGATATAATTTACAGTTGCAACAAGAGCAAATACATTTGTTGGGAAGCGTTGTCTTGAGGTCATTACCATTGAAAAGAAGGGATGGAAGTTCACAAGAGCCCTCTGACAGAAGTGACAGAAGTGTAATGAACTAGATTCATAAAGATTTTTGGAATGGCATTTAAAGCACGCTCAAATAGTTTATGTTCACATTGTAAATTATATTTAGTACAAAAATCTCTAAAAGTTAACAGGTTTCCATTAAATGAAAAACTGACCAGACACCTTTTTCAAGTCATTCAGGGATGCATAGAGACTTGTATCTAGATAAAATAAATCTATTATTCCATTATGGGAGTTCTGCGTGAGGTGAAGTTGTGGTTGCATAAACTTCCAATATTGCACCTAGCAAATCGTTAGCAGTGTTGGGGGAAGTTACATTTAATGCATTATATTGCCATACTAACTAAACAGTAACAAATGCGTTACTTTTGGACTGGGTTTCCTGCTTTGTTTAATAATAACAAAAACCAACGGTTATATTTTAGCCAAATATGAAGGCCCCTTCCCACCAAAGTGAAATGAATAAGCCTCAGGCTGAAGGAAATGCAAACTCACGTCTGTAAAGTAGAGGGCGCTACTCAAACAAACATTTATGCTGATGCTGTTGAGTTGTAGCCTGACAAGCCAGACCCACATCAAAATTGGTCTGGAAACTCACCATTGACAGCTCAATCCGAGGGGCGGGATGAACGGTTGTCTTTCAAACTCCCTCTGCACGTGATAGGATAGCGCTACAACCAACCAGAGCAACGAAGGTGAAGCGGAGCTCGTTGACAGATTAAACATTCGCCGTATCCGGTCGGCTAAACTCCGAGCACATCTTCCCTTTTTAAGAATGACTTCAGTGCCATTCTTTTCTGAGAGAAAAGCTTAGCTCCAAGTCTTCCAGAGTCAAAGCTGATTCGAAAGGCCACCGTTCACCAGTTTTTAGGCGTTTCTCAATGTCAAGGGAGGATCCTCGAAGCCACAACATCCGACGAAGGACTTTTCCAATGTCGAGGATCCTCAGAATTTCAACCAAGGACTGAGTCGTTCGTTCGAAAAATATGCCATATACAGGAAAGGATGCATATGAGTAGCCTTCGCGCTCTCAACTCACCCACAATCCTCTGCGCGCAGCTTTGCTATCTTCAGACGTTGGCGGAGTCGGAGCGTTAACGGGGCAAATATGCTTGTATTGGGGTTCGTAGATGGGAAGGAAGGAGGCGGGAACTGGCGAACGTTCAACAACTTTATAATAAATAATAAACAAAACGAAAGTAATGCGGGCAGCCCATCACGGACGACTGCCCACACACACATAATAAAACATAAACCATAACATAAAGTCCAGGCCTGGTCCTCTCTCATCTTCCACGCTCCTCCTTTTATACTCCCGTCACTCTGCCGTGAGACAGGACCGGTGTGGCGATCAGCTGCGGCTCATTATCACGGTCCCTCGCCTCGCTGCTTGCAAGAATGCTTTTACATTTAAGTATATTTACGTTACCAAACATTTGTTATAACCGTAGTAAATATAAGTAAAGTTTAACGTTTAAATGCCGGTACAAATTACTACTGTATTGATATAAAAAATATGTACAAATAACGTTACACATAACATTATTGATGGCCAACAGACCTGTCATTTAACTGAGCTTGGTTGCCATCACCAGCATTTCTTTTATAAATAACTATTTAGATTGTAGGCCTACAAATTAATTTAACGTTAGTTCACAGCATTATTAATAGCTTTCTCGTCTTTTTTAACAGGAACCAAGGAACAAACGGAGGCATTCATACCTTTTCACTGACGTAATGACGCAATGACGTGGACTTGCTTGCCTGTTCCATTTACGTGTTCTCCGAATGCTAAAGAGGAGCCTCGCCTAGCCTCTGAAGGAAGTGACTTGGAAGGATCAGTCCTTCCAAGGAAGCATCCTTGACATTGAGAAACATCGCATGTGTTTACTATGCAAGCGCAACTCGGCGGTCATTATGTTAAGCCCCGCCTACCGACTCTATACACGTTGTGATTGGCCCAACCAGAGTTTGGCGTTTACAGCTCAGAAGGGTATTGAGAGTTGCTAGACGACACTCGCGGCAGTTTAGATTTGCTGCCGCTAGGGTGCGTCTAGATTTCTAGGCTGGTAGAGTAGGAGGAGAAAAAAGTTCAACTTCAGCGATAAAAACAATTGAAAAAACACATGAGAAAAAAACAATTAAACACAATTTTGATGTTTATCTAAAGTTATTTTTACTTATTAGTATGATTTAACTGGATCATGAAAAGTCAGCAGCAAAGACATTGGTTCATTTATGTGTCATGTAACATTTATTTGGGCCTTTGGATGTTGTGAGTTTGGATTTCAGTTTTTATTTGTTTTGAGGAATTCTAACCTGGACGTATACGTTCGCCATATTGTCATTATCTGTGACCTACCAGCACCAGGTGTGTCGCTTCACTGGCATTCACAAACCCTCTCCTGTGGCTCATGGGATAGTAAAGCATCCATCATAAGCACACCAGAATCTTACCAAAAGTATTTGGTCATTCAGGGGAATTTACTGTTTTGTATGCGTAGGCTACTGTGAACTCGGACATACTTTTTTGTCACATACTGTTTTGTCGCCTACTCTATATAAGGGAAGTACTAGTTTCCAAGTTCAAAATTGGTCATGAACGCCCTTCTCAAGTCAAAATCTGAATGCAATGAGCTTGTAATCACACCTTCAGAAGTGGGAAGTAGGACATTTTCTGATACCACGTGAAGGCGGCATTAGTCTAGAGCTGAAATAAGCATCATGTTCACACAACGCCTCTGCCCTTGCTCAACATGGGAACAGGAGAGCTGTCAGTCAGTGCATGTGGAAATGTAACTTGCATTACTTGTTTGAAAAAGTACCTGATATTTTGTTGTGATTTTAAAAGTAATGCTTCACAAAGTAATCTGATTAAGTATCTTGCTCTCAACACTACATTTAACATGATAAATAAAGGAGTTTTCAAACAAGATTACATTTTCAGTTCATAAAAACAATGAAAGAGATCTCAGAAAACATACTAATGGCTTCATATGACCAGTGATAAAGTGCAAATGGACTGCTTAACTTTATTTTCTAAAAGGTGTACTATTGATGTCTGCTACTGTATGTGTTTCCCTCCCATCTGAATCATACACTCATATATCAGCATCACCAGAGAAGAGAGGAAACAGATTGAAAAGGACAAAAACAATTCGCTCAAGGACTGAACTGAAAGTTTTGTTCAGACAAACAGTGTTCAAAGGAATCAACAAGCTTATGAGCTAAAATCAAAAGAATGAACTGACAACCTTCACCACAGACTTCACCTTCACTTTTATGAATCAGGGTGAAAATAAAATAAATATTCTTCACGTGTATTCATGTATTTCAGGGGATATTTGAAGGGTTTGTATGAATGAATGGGAAGATGTTGACATTTAAAGAATCAATGGATTAAACAA
Source organism: Pseudorasbora parva (assembly GCF_024679245.1). Classification (NCBI taxonomy): domain Eukaryota; kingdom Metazoa; phylum Chordata; class Actinopteri; order Cypriniformes; family Gobionidae; genus Pseudorasbora; species Pseudorasbora parva. The sequence continues at coordinate 57,595,857 of NC_090172.1, forward strand.
GACTGTCTCAACCCATGTTTGGGTCAAATAAGGACAAACTTGGATTTCTAAACCCAACAGCTATTTGACAGAAACATCGGTTGAAACAACCTCGCATTTTTTTAGAGTAAAGCTTTTTAGTGTCTTTGAACAGAGCCATATTATCCTTCTCTGTTATAATGACGGTCAGATGTCCAGTGAATCATATTGGTTGATAAATAAACAGTGGTTGCACTTTTTGTATAGCAGGTAAACTTCATAGCATCTCATTAAAGAACACAAAAGTTCAGTTTCAAAATTTCAATCATCTGATAAAATATAACGCTATAAAAAGTCTCCTGAAGCTATTGTGGCATCCAATTTACAACTAAATTTGATTTGAAACCAGAAGTAGCATTCAGGAAGGTCCCCTCATGAGAAACACGTCATATTTTTGATATCGCACTTCTTTATTTTATTCTGAGATGAAGTGATTAAAAGTGAAACAGTGACATCATTGCATTGGTATGGGATTTGGTCATATAAAGTAGAGCGATAAATGAAATCCTTGATTAAAATAGAAAGCACTGTATTCGGGCTTACAGAGTATATGTGCAGCTCAACTAGACAATACACATTCCACTGAATCTCTTCTGGCAGCATTCGGCGGCTGCTATTGTGTTCACTTCCTGTTGTGGGCAACCGGCTGACATCACTTTGCTTGATATATGCAGTGAGTCATTCGCCTGTTGAATGTTAAATTCAAGTCTACTCAGAACTGAACAGCAACAGATTGAGCCCTTTCGTTAGAAACTGGATTTGATACATGTCATAGAATCATTTGTCTCCCACATCCAAGGTCAAACTTTTTTCTTTTTTTCATTATTTCAGTACATTAATCGAAGAAAGCACTGCTGTCTGGTTTGTTGGTTTTAGAGTGGTTTATTTGGGCACTTGTTAGCTGGTCAGACAGGAGACCACAAGCCAAACATCTAAACCCCAGCTTAACCCATTCAAGTCAAACCACAGTTTCACAGACAACGTATTAATAATGCATAATTTCTTAATTAAATCGGTTAGCTTTTGTCACTAGACCATATGTGATGACCTGACAATGTGGTTAAATACAAATAATAGGCTGACCTTGCTATAGGGGAGAGTGGGGTAAGATGAGCCATTTTATATAGCCTATGTGGTCCTCAAAGTGAAAGGTACAATAAAAAATATCTAAAGAAATTGAATTATTTTAATTTTAAATTATATTAATACATCTATGCCAACAGGTTCTAAAAATATGTCTTCTTATAAATAAATAAAAAGTGTTCCTGTGGCTCAATTTACCCCAGATTAGGGGTAAATTGATCCGAGTCAGTGGGTGAATTGCACCATCTGGGGGTAAACTGACCATCTAATTGAATCAGAATCAAACTAATCTTTTAAAAATTAATTTAATAATCACATTTCATTTTATAAATAGTCATATTTCTTTTTTTAAAGCTATTTAATTTGATTTAGATTATTTAAAGCTATTTCATTTTAATTTAAACAACATAATACCAACCAAATTAATTTTTAACCTTCCCCAAAACACACTAAATTTTGACTACAATGAAATAAATACTGAATTGGAATGAATAAATAAATGTCACTGAAAGTAATGAACATTTTAGTCAAAACATGGAGGTTTTTCTGCAATATTGAACATGTTAGGCCATTGGGGACTACAGGTGGAAAGATAAATGTGATTGAGCATCTTCTGGTTCTTATCAGAGAAGGATTTGGTGTAAATTTTACATTGAGTTCCTATCAAATAAACTCATACTAAATAAAATAATAATAATAAAAAAGAATAAACTAAACTTGTTGCGTAATATTACATTAAAATTATACCATTTTATAGGCTACTTCAGAAATGTAACTTAACTAGTGCCTTATGGTGGGGTAAGTTAAAACGTTGGCTCAGTTTACCCCACAGCATTTGGCTCACTTTGCCCCATAGTTATCATTTTAGACAAAACTAGCTATAGCTTACCAGTTCAGGCTAATATTTAGCTAAATAATTGGTTTTATACGTTACTAAATCACTAATATGGATCATAAATATTTTTAGACCTGGACAAATTTGCTTTGACGTAACAGCCATTAAATCTGCTATACTAAAATGTTACGTTAACACAGGGCCGGTGCTAGCCATTTGGGTGCCCTAAGCACAAATGCCTGGCGGTGCCCCCCCCCCCCCCCACCACCCAACACCCAACACCCCACCACCCAACCCACCCTACCCTATCCTCCCCTCCCCAAACAAACACCCACCCACCAAAGAAATAACTACCATTCAGAATTTCTTATTTAGGTTCTCTTTACTTCCAAAATAACTGCTGCAAATGAATAATTGAAACTGAACAATGTAAACACAGAAAGTTAAAAGTGCAAAAAAAAAGTTTTGTGTAAATAGAATAAGTCTATGAATTTTATAAAGTATGAATTTTAAAGTGCACGTTTTAAACTGCTAATAACCATGCATAACTGCACAGTACAAATTACTCAACAGAGGGACTACATCTCTATAAAGAGTCCATTCTGCTATTCTATAGAACTATATTAAACATTTTCACTACCATCAGTTGTCAGAGGCCCTACAGAGGCACACGTCTACATTTCCTAGCTGCAAAATCAGCTATCAGGTCATCATATGACAGTTTCTGAGCCACGTCCCCATTGATAACCACAAGACAAAATATTCAGGGATTCTACTGAAAACCAGAGGGAATCTGGCACAGAGATTCACCTTTTTCTCGACTAATTTGGTCTAGGCCTATGTTTTGAAGTACTTAAATTGTCTGGTTGTAATTGGTTGCAATCACTATGGCGCATCCAGTTAGAATGCACTAAGGACTCTGATGTTTCTTCTGTAACATTTATTCTCCACCATAAGTCGGGGCAAGTTTGTGGTTCTGAAAATATACATACAAATTGGTAAATAACAATATACAAAAGGATGCCAATAGCAGTACACATAAATGATGTGTAATTATGATAACAATGGACAAATAACAGTACAAAGTACTAAACTGTTACACAAGAAATGAAATCCGCACTTACTAGCCTATAAATTGTCATGTAGGCTTATTTTATCATCATGTAAGAATCCTGTTCTGAGCGGGGCTCGAACTCCCGGCCGTAACGTCATTAGCGCCATTCCGGCTGCCTTTATGTAAACAACACAACGGTGCATTTACGGCATACACATTTAGCTCGCGAATGTACAACAAAGAATATAGCACTCATGGTAAATATATGTAAACATGTCTTATAATAATTATAGTACAGAGGAATACTCGTTCTCCATTAGAATTGTCTATGCACGATTGCGATAGATAAGGATCTATGCTACTAATACTTTCAGTTCGCGGTAAACTATGATTTTAAACAATCATAGTACATTATTAGGCTATGTACACATGACAGTCCTTCATAACAGCCTATATTACTTTTGTATTGCATTTGTATATTAACATGCTTTTAGAAATATTTTATGTGTTATTTATACTAGTAGACTAGCCTATTGTGATGATTTTTTCACGACCCAGATTTTTTGGTGCCCCCCCCCCAAGCACTTGGTGCCCTACGCGCAGTGCGTGATGTGCGTGTGCGGAGCGCCGGCCCTGCGTTAACAAACCAAAAACTGTTAAATGGGTGCCTTGCACTCCCTCCCATCATGTGATTCTGCTTCTCCTTTTCACAGTCTGACAGAAATTATGGATGGTTTCAAAATATGGTCACATAACACTAAAAGTGTACAGCTGCCAAGATAAAGAGGGTGGGTCAACTAACTTACCCTCTGGCTCATCTTACCCCACTCTCTCCTACTCTTTGTAGAAGCCTTGGCCTAAATACCACAATCCATTATTTACACAAATATTAAGTAGGCTAATTCTTATGACTGAACACAAAACGGCAGATGGCTATTAAATCATTTGACTATAGCCTATAAATTCCAGATTTTTTGGGTCATAAATATGCAACTCTGTAAAGGCTGAGGTAGGCTAATATTTCAAGCGTCATTGACTATTCGTGTTGGGTTTTATTTGATTTATCAACCCTGTAAAGCTCTTTTAAACGTTAACTTCCAAAAATACATTAACAGTATTACACACAGGAGGTGATGTGTGATTTTACGTTTTTCTTAAAAAGCACATCAAGCAGACGAGCCCTTGCGGGAGATGGGCGCAGTGTCACAATGATCAGTGCGAGAAATACGAAATAAGAGCTGAATCCTGATACAGACAGACACACATGAACCCGTGGATGAAACACATGAGAGAATATTGCTCGCATTATTAATTTCCTCGGAAAAAAATATGTAGCCTAGTTGGGGGGAGACAAAGAAGAGGAGATGGAAATAGGCGTGACAGTGTGCTTGCAGTAATTTGTCTAATGTAAATGCATCACAATTACATCAAATTGGTGTGATTGTCCATCGGCTTGCATGTAAACATGAGTTCTGATGTAAGTACACATATGCGCTTGATTGCATGCATCTTTATGCTCAATTCTCTCGTTATTTCGCTAGATATTGTTTGACAATCATAAACGGTGTTGCAAATTTCGTACTATTATGATGTGTCTGGGGAAAACATTATTTGTTAAACTAGGCTACTAAATTCACGGGGTTTTATTTTCTCCTCAACCCATCGCTGGCAATGACAGGCTTGGCTGCCGTTGCCTAGTAACGGAGCCCGATGTGGGCTTCATCAAATCCTGTTCATTCAGCATTAGAAGGTTAAACACAATTTGTTGTTATATAACTGTGTCTTGCGTCCAATATAAAAACAGCTAATCATATAAACTGTTTGCCTTTTGCGACAGATGCAGGAACAAGAACAAAAGACCAGACTCCAGAACTTTCTTTCCGAACTTGCAATACTGGGTTCTTTACAGGTGGGCTGGTAGGCTACCGAGTAATACGTACATAACATTTAATTTTTAACTAACCTATATGAGTGAAGTTTGTGGGAAAAAAAACCTTGATGTTGGCTTGACAAAGCCTTTATAATAACTTATAAAAACACATTGCCAGCATGAATTAGGATGTTGCTATCATGATTTGAAATGTTGTACACATGTTGCTAGTATGAATGAATGAGCATGTTGTTAGCATGGTTTAGCATGTTGCTAGCATGATTTAACACATAAGCTGTGTCTGGAATCGAATACTAGCCTACTAAATACTAAATAGTAGGCCTACGCGAAAAACAGTTTGCCAATAGTTCACAATATTCGAAGTAGATGAAAATAATAACGTTACACTGTAAAAAAAAAAAAAAAAAAACGATGGACAACGCCTTTTAACTATCTTCCATTGTATAAAAAGTTTAAGACGCTAATGTCTGAATGGTGCTGACATCATAGACAGTAAAAGAAATGGACCGAGCGTTCCCATTGACGTCAACGGCGAAAGAATGAAGTCAACCTAGGGGCACTCACTTCCTGATGGCTGAGCGAACTGCGCAGGCTCAGACGGAGCTTGACGACGTAGAGGTGACGTGAGCCTCCTGTCTGACAGCTGTGAGTCTTCTAGTAGATCTAGTAGAAAGCTGAATCACGTTGTTTAAATATTTTCTCCCGTTGCTTTTGGCTCACTATGGGCTTCTCCCCATTCTTCCCCCTTGACTTTATCAGACTAGTCTCCACGTCCCCCCGACTGTCTCATAGACAGTAAAAGATTGCCTGCGAGCGTCTCCTCAGGTCTATACGGTAATTTCTCAATTGTGCGACAGGGTCGCGTTGGTTATGACGCAATCGTTAGCCTATTTTTACAAAAACAGCTTCTGCGGGGCGATAGTGTAAGATACAAGGTAATGGAGCCTTTTATACATTGTCGTGTTTCTTTAGAAATAAACAATGGACAAATGGAGTCTTTAAACGCCTCAGATGTAAAGTTATTCACTGTCAAAGTGACTCAAAAATGAATGGGAGTCAATGGGATGCTAACAGCAGGTGATGGCTTGGTTAGCAAATGGCAGCCCCTAGGGGTGGAACGCTTTCCGAGCGCTAGATTACCCCCTTGGCTGACATCTTGCGCTGATTTGGGACCTGAGTCTGCGCAGAGCAGGAAGTAGAGCCAGTAGGCTATACAGTTTACTGCAGAACAACTCATTACATTTCCCTCATTCCATAACTGTTTGTTTATTTCACACTGATATATCATGTCAGTGTTAAATAAACAGTTATGGAATGAGGAAAATGTAGAAATTTAAAGCTCCAATCTAAAACTAAAGCTAAAGCCCGAACAAAGTCTGTTGGTCTCGAAGGTTCTAAGAGGGCCCCAGAAAATGTAAGAGAATAAAAATAAAAATAAAAAATGGATAAAGTCTACCAAACATTTGGTTTAATTTCAAAATGTTCCTCTCATTTCTTGGCGTATACATACTTTCCAGAATTGTATACCTGTATCTTTGCTTTGTATCTTTAGTGAGTTTTTCTTACTATAGTCCCCTTTATCTTGCTCTCTGGGGTTGTAAGGCAGTTTTCTTAATGCAGAAGCTGCTTACATACATTTACTGTGGAATTTACAAATCATTTTAAATTGAACATGTTCTTCTTCAGGTTTATACATCCAACATTAACCATAGCCAATTTAAGTTTGGAAACAATATGTGTTATTTAAAATGTCACACTTACTATTTATTTAACAGTTTAAATGTTGTTGTTTTTTTCATACATAAAAATATACAGATGGATTTTAGGAAGGGGGTCCATCATTAAAGGTTCATCATTATTTAGGGGTTCCTTGGCATTATAAAGTTTAAAAACCCCTGGTGTATAAGACTTTACATAATGAAGTGTTATGTTTTTATGAGCCATTTGTATCTACATATGCCGCAGGTCATAAGTTGCCATTTTGCGCCGCCATGTTTCTACAGTAGCCCTAAACGGGCAAACTTCTCTACAGAGCTCTTGCTACTCTCTGCTGTCTCTGATGACATCTTTGTCCTGTGTCAGCCACCGTAGCTTCTCTTTGTGCTTCGAAAGGGAGGGGTGAGCGGTTGCAATTCACAACCTCACCACTAGATGTAGCTAAAATAGTAGATCAGTATTTGGTTTTGTCAAGCCAACATTCAAACTGCACAGTTTTTTCATTTTTTTTATTAAAGTTTTTGATGTAACACTGCTTTCACTGTATTTTATGTCTGTAGGGATTCCATTATTTTCAGCCCTGGCTAAGAGGAAGAGAGGAACTTCTGTTGACCGTGGTGAACGATGACATGGTGGGCTCTGTTAATCAGTTCATCTCTCTTTATTTGTCTCATAGTTTTTATGTCCACAAATGTGTTTAAGAAGTTTGGAGATGTTAAAGGAATAGTTCTCCAAAAAAGAAAAACTGTGTAAATAATTACTCTACTAGACTTTCGTTCATCTTTGGAACCAAATGAACAGTTTTTTGATGGAATCTGGGAGCTTTCTTTCCCTCTTTGACAGCTACACAATTGACACTTTGATGCTTTTTAAAAGTTCATAAAGAGATAAAAAAAACTAATCCATATCAATTGAGCGGTTTACTCCAAATAAAAGCCTAAATTCAATCTGTTCTTCACATAAAGCGATCGTGTCTCTTCAGACAATTTGGACTAAATCGGTCAATTTATTAGTTTTATGATCTGAATCAGTTCTGTAGCTGTCAATAAGGGGACAGAAAGCTTACAGATTCCATCAAAAAACTCTTCATTTGTGTTCTGAAGATGAATGAAAGTTTTACAGGGTTTAGAAGGACATGATGGTGAATTATTAATAATTTGGGGTGAACTTTCCCTTTACGTCATCAGTGGTAGTGCAGCTACAAACATCTATGAACACATATTAGTATATCTCTGGAAACAAGTGCTGCTACATTAGTGACAGTTACATCTAATGTCTTCGTCTTTGCTCACAGAGATGGCGTTCTCCTGGGTTTGCCGTGTCTGTGGCCTCCACCTTCACCAGCTCAACCTGCAGCAGCAGTTACAGTCTGGACAGCGATTACGCCAGCTCACCTTTAGCAGGAGAAGAACCACATCCACAACACAGACACCAGACACCAGAGCCCACACGGCAACACACTCCCAGCAGGTGGAGAGGAAATATCCTTGGACTCACTCTAGCAATTATAAACTAAGTGCTCTAAATCAACTCTTTTCAATATTCACTTTTAGGGATGTTGATTCTCATCTTCTCCCTGCCTCACCCAGTGAGAGAGAGATCGCTGTTCCTGTGAGTATCGTTTCGGATTCAAAGACTTCAAGGCCGATGTCAAATTTACAGATTAAGAACAAACATTACCAATCTTAAAATACACTGGAGTTTATTACACTAGTTTAGGCTTGACATTAAATTGTTAAACTATAAAAAGTCCCATAAACTTTCATTGAAGGGGGTCAAGACTTATAAAATAAGACTTATATGCTATACGGCATAATGACACTACCATTCAAAAGTTTGGGGTCTGTAAGATTTTTAATGTTTTAGAGGAAATCTCTTATGCTTACCAAGGCTGCTTTCTATTTGAATATATTTTAAAATGTCATTTATTACTGTAATAGCAAAGGTACTTTTTCAGCGTCATTCCTCCAGTCTTCAGTGTCACATGATCCTTCAGAAATCATTCTATTTGCTGATAAGGTGCTCAAGAAACATTTATTATTATCAATATTCAAAACAGTCATACTGGTTAATATTTTTGTGGAAACTCTGATGCATTTTTTATGCATTTATTTGAAACAGAAATCTTTTTGTAACATTATAAATGTCTTTACTGTCACGTTTGATCAATTTGATGCATCCTTGCTGAATAAAAGTATTAATTAATATATCCTGTACATATTGATAGAGGCATACGGATGAAAACAGTATAGGCTGCATAGTGCACCCTTGTATATTCCCTTCGACTTTTGAGTTTTCTTTAAGATAACAAGACAAAAATTCTGATGCAGTGGTCAAGGCTCTCTAAAGAGTTTTTTTCTCATTGCAGGAAATGAACTGCACCCTGTTCCTGTTAGCCGGTTATGCCAAGTATGGGCAACCTTATGCCTGGATTCGATCCAATCACGAGCGCCTAGTAAACGTTGGAGGAACTGATACACTAGTCAAAGATACACCAATGAAACTTAAGTCCATCACAGACTGGGTTTCATCATCCCAAGGTTTTAAGATCAACTTTTATTGGCCATAATTTCACAGTTTTATTTTATACACCAATTCTTCATGTTCCTGGCTCAAGGTTTAGAAACTTTTAAAAGGTTAGAGATTATGCATGAATGCACATATGACTTACTTTAATGGCTTATGGTGGTTGTATATACAAATTAGTTTTGTGTTACCATAATGCATATCATCACACCAGAGGGACAGTGATCAAACATCTCGCCTTTACCTACAATTTTGCAAAAGAACTAGCTAAGGGTACGCTAGCAATATACTAAACGTGGAAACATTGTTAAACTATCCCCGTTCAAATGGATCTGGGAAAAATGACTAAAACGCTGTATTATTCATGCCTGGCAAGTAGTGGGCAATGTGAAATTGTAAAGAAACACTTTAGACTGAACACGTGATACGCATGGTGTCACTGTTTTCACAAATTCACATTTTTGTAGTTTTTTATAGACAGTATAGCTTTCAAAAACGTGCACTTTGAAATGCATAAATGTTGAGTTTTTAGTGAAAACTGTGTTATGTAAATGACCCCTAATTATACTGAAGTTTTAATTTTAGGGACCGTTTACACGACTAAAAACATAAAACTTTTTAACCATTTTGGCCGTTTATTTACACAACAATGGCATTTTGGGGGCCTGAAAACACAAACTTTTGAAAACAAATTGCAAGTTTTTGAAAACGACAACATTATCGTCTCTGTGTAAACTGCAAAACCACGAATTTGTAAAAACTGTGACGTCATGCACGTGCTTGTTACGTGTTCAGTCTATAGTGTTTCTTTACAAAGTGGCATCGCCTGCTACTAGCCTGGCATGAATAATACAGCGTTTTTAAGCTGTTTTTGCGGATCCATGTGAATCCGTGGATCATTTTGAAATGTGAAGACAAGTCACATTTATTTATATAACGTTTAATACAATACAGATTGTTCCAAAGCAGCTTTACAGTGGTAACAGGAATATGATTCAATCATACAAACAGTTAATTTCTGCTGTACAGCAGCTCTAAAAGAAACTAATGTCATTGTTTATCTGAAGTCAGTTCAGTGTTGTAAAGATCAATAGTTATTTAGTTCAGTTCATCTATAAAGCAGTTCTGCAGAAAACAGTGATGTCCTCGTCCAGCTCAGTTCAGTTCTCATCCAAAACTGTCAGTGCAGTAAAATCAATAAAATAGTTGAATATCAAGGCCTGGGGCCAATTGCACAAAACTAGGATAAGGGATTAAGCTGGAATATCTTGGTGATCTTGTCATCTCTTTGCAAAATGTAGTACACTGCTGTCTTGTAAACATACCCCGAAGGCACACTCACACCAAGAACGATAACGAAAGATAACTGTATATTAGCGGATGAATTGAGCCAGGATCACCAAGATATCCCGGCTTAATCCCTTATCCTAGTTTTGTGCAATAGGCCCCTGGTTTCACAGATAGGTCTTAGATTAAGCCAGGATTAGGCCTTAGTTCAATTAGGCCATTTAAGTAGCTTTTATAAACATGCCTTAAAAAAAAACATTACTAACAATGGCCCTGACATATTTTAAGATCTGTCAGTGCAGGTTGCTTTTAGTTAAACCAGCTCAAACATGGATTTTAGACTACAGTAGTTTAAGCCTTGTCTGTGAAACCAGGGCTAAGTGTCCCCAACTAAGCAAGCCAAATGAACAGTGGCTAGAAGGCCAAACTCCATCAGGTGACAGAATAGAGAAAAAAAGCCTTGGGAGAAACCAGGCTCCAACTTCAAACCAACAAACGAACATGGTGCGATTCAGGCTGCATCACAAGGCAGAAATTGTTGATATAGGTCATAGACTTTGGACAACTTCGGAAAACTAGCTTTTAGAACATAGTTGTCGTGTAAACGTACATTATAGAGTCCTTACATAACACACAAAACTTTTATCTGCCCTGTAGAAACTCATGTATGGGACGTAGTGAGTGAGTTGGTGGGACTGTGCACCATGCCGCCTCCCGACAACCCTTTCTCTCTGGACATGCGCTACCTCCAAACCCTGTCCCTCCCAGAGCGCTTCCTGGCCACTGGGGCCCTCCTAAATTTCCTGGAGATGATTGTGGTTCAGGGAAGCCGAGAGGAACCGTTCTATGATCTGGGTGAGCACAGAGCTTGAGTTTCTTTGAAAGATTAGAGTCCGGGAAATCTAGGATCTAAACATTTTGAATGTTCTTTTGTCTTTGTGCTCACAAGATGTGAAGGGGTGTAAGAATAACAATACAAAAATCTAAACACAGCGAGGACTTGGGCTTGATTCATACATCCTGTCTGTTGCATATAATCACTTCACTGTATCATAGAATCCCTTAGGCTAGTTTTTACCATAATACCGTCTCTTCTCCTTCTTGTTTGTTTCTTAGTTGTGGCAGAGTTGGTGCCGTTGAGACGACTTCATTTCCAAAGCCTCTCTGAGTTCCAGAAACTTCAAGGCAGTGACAGGTTTCCCAGGACTTCATGCCCCTTCCCCGAAAAATAAGAACTGATGGGTTCAAAAACAACATGCAAGAAGGGTATTAAATACCAAGGGATTTTTACTAATTGACATCATGACTTTGCGTAAACATACACGCCACTTTCTAAAGCCAAGTGGTGTTATCTGTATGCATTTTGAGCTATCCGCATGTATGTCAATGCCAAAACGCACCATCATCTCTGCGTGTATGTCTACGCCATATGATTCCGCCAACCTGATCTCACAGAATTAATATTTATTGCCTAATTTTATATTTTGGAGCAACTAACTTTACTCCTACCCTAAAGCTACCCACTCCCAGCAGATATAAAACATGTAACAGGCAAATAAATGCACAGTCACATGTATTTATTGCAAAAACAGTATAAAAGTATTAACTCATGTTGCATTCCAAGTCTTCTTAAGTAATACGATATCTTTATGTGAAGAACAGTTGATCTTAACATTTTAGTCGTTGAAATTATGATTGCGCCCCTTTGTGAACAGCACACACGCACTCGTTAATATTTCTCATCCAAATGATACACACGACTCCTTACAATAATGTGATTGGTCATGAGACACACGAGAGCCAATGACATTTTACAATCAAAGCTGATGTAATGACGCAATTGATCACGATACATACAACACAAGTCTGTCAAAACTGACCTGACGTTTCTTCCGGCGGCAATATTTGAAATGTATTATTAATCTTTGGCGGATGGACTCGACGTTACTGATCGCTTTTGGGGATTTTCTTCACACAAATCAATCGTTTGGCCTCAGAACACTTGGGATATTTGTACTTTCTGAATAAATTGTGCCTGCAGTCGTATCTGCCTGTTATATCCTGTCTTTTATAATACACAAATGAGTAGGTTTAGGGAACAGTTTGAGTTACGCGTTCAAAATGTGTCTGAATATGTGTGTGTCCACAAGGTAAATGGATTTATAAACATGCAAAATTGTTTTTTTGAAAATGTACAAATGCAGAATGTTTCTTGTGATTGGTAGGTTTAGGTGCAGTGTGTGTGTGTGTGGTGTGTATGTGGGGGTTTAGGGGTAGGGGCAGTGTAAGGGGATAGAATGAAACGGCGCTGATAAACACGCTAAAAAAACGATTATGCTTCTTGATAGCACGCCAAAATGGCATACGAATTGGCGTGTCATACATACTCCATGTCAGGAGATCAGTCTGAATTGACTTAAAACTCCAAAATCACAGTCTAAAACTGTAACAAGTTAAACTAAGTTGAACTAATACAGAATGTTCTGTTCTTTATTTTTGATACCGAGGACCAATAATGTGTGTAAACAAAGTGATCTAATAATGACAGCTTTAGCCCCATGACTTTAAGCTCCTAAATGACAGCCATGGCATGTTTTTGTGAACCACTGCACGTACATGTCTTTGAAAAGTTATGAAATCAGACCAGGAGTATTTTAATCCCTCGCATTAAAAGATTTACACCCCATGACTTTTGCAGTAACTGCTCCCTCTACAAGGATCTAGCCTGTCCTGGAAGTCAAGGAAACCACTGGCTACACGACACCGTGTTCTACTAAAAATGGAAAACTTTTTATGCATTTTGGCTGTTCATTTACATGACAACAGCGTTACACAATAACAGGTTTCAAAGTGCAAGTCTTTAAAAACTATACTGTTATCGTCACGGAATTTGTGAAACGGACGTCATGCGTATTACATGTTAAGTCTATAGCAGGGGTGTCCAATCCTGCTCCTGGAGGGCCACTGTCCTGCAGAGTTTAGCTCCAACTCCAATTAAACACACCTGAACCAGCTAATCAAGGTCTTACTAGGCATGCTAGAAACGTACAGGCAAGTGTGTTGAGGCAAGTTGGAGCTAAACTCTGCAGGACAGTGGCCCTCCAGGACCGGGTTTGGACACCCCTTGGTCTCTAGGGACAGTGCGTTCCTTTACAAAGTGACATTGCCAGCTACTGGCATGACATGCATGTGTTTTTAGTCCCCATGGATCTGTGTGAACAGGGATCGTTTCTGCAAAGAAAAAAACACCTTTCATTTTTAGTACATCGTTATCGTGTAAATGTACCCTTAGAAGTTCTTTTTTGTCTTCACTATTAAAAAATTAAGGTGTTATTGGTCTCATTTTGGTTCCCCAAAGAACCTTGTAGGAACAATTCTTCACACCCTTTTCCACTAAAAAGGACCTTTTGTGGAATGGAAAGGTTACATGGATGTTAAAGGTTCTTCATGAAACTATTAATGCCAAGAACCTTTATTTTTTAAAGAGTGTGTGAAGTGTTTAATAAATGTATTGAAGACAAGACACAAGTGCTTTATGTATAAAAAGTTTAATATTCCATAAAATACACTTAATATTTAAATAGGTACACGCACAGTTTTAAAATAAGGTACAAGAACATTCATAGAACATTAAACACCTCATAAAGCAGACAGAACAGATCCAACAAAGGATCTGAAGTCTTTGTAGTGCGAGATATGGTTTAATACGACTTTAAATAAAATCCATAAGGATAAAACAAGGAGGGGAAGGGGTAGCTTTGACGTAATTGCCCTAACGTATCGGGCAGAATATTTAATACCACGAGGCACTGACTGTATACTACTGTGATGCATGATGCAGTTCTCAGTAAGCATATGTAACGTGTGAAGGAAATGGCTACTTATGGTGCTCGACAATCTTTGTACTTGGGGAAACTTGATTTTTCCAGTCATGCAAAGCAGGGCGTCCTTGTTTAAAATACTTGGGTTTATGCAACCAGGCCACTTGCGCTTTATAACTACAATAACGGCAATTTCCAAGGACATGGCGCTCTATGCAAACATGCCTTTAAATATGTCAGCATTCAGATGTCATAAGCAGTTGCCTGGAGACAGTGGCTTAGTTGGCTTTTTTCTGGGCTGATGTTGTAAAACAACTTGCAGTTACAGAGGAAAAAAAGGAAAAGGAAAGGAGGTGATTATGGCCTTAAAAGCCATAATGGACTCAAAAACTGCTGGAATGCATGTGCATAGAGAATACTTCTCATTTTTAGTAATACAATTAACTCTACACTTCATTATCTGGTGGGAATCAGAACATACACTTCAAGTTTAAAGTTTGAATGAATGACTCAAACTATGACTAAAAATGGCAAACTGAGGTAGAACCAGGCAAAGCATGATATGGCTATGATAGACCACCAGAAACATATCTCAGTACCTCCCGTCTTCCCAATGCCAAATTACAACCAGTCCTGTTTGTCAAGTTGGTCCTGATGCCAAGTAAATAATTCACCGTGAATGATGTTCATATAGAGGATGTAACAGTATCATTTGTAACAATGTGTAGAGATTTGGCCACATGAAAAAGAGCATTTGGAAGAATACAGTATTTAGGATAAAATGCTGATTGTCTTTACCATATGCATTTACAGCATAAAAAAGCACTTCTGTTGTGCATTTGGGACAGAAACACTTTACCGTTGATGTTCTGATCCTGCTGCTACTGTTTACCATCATGCATCCACCCACTTTCCACACAGATCGTCTCTTGATACCTCTAAAACAAACAAAAGCGGTCTCGTTGCTCATCAGTCATATTAGCAAACTACCCAGACATGTACACAGAGGAGGAGACTGACTAGAAACCCTCAACTCTGTGATGCACACATGGCACACTTTAAAACTAGATACCAGTTCAGTGCAGATGAGCAGCTTTGGTTTTGTCTCTTGGTCCTTAAGCAAACAGATAAAATGACTGAACCCATCAACTTCCTTAACCAAAAATAATTATCTCTGGAAACCTATGGTTTATCACTTTGGTAAATCTGTAACGTCAAATGTGTTGGCTGTTCGGACATAGACTCGGCACGACCTCGAGTTGCAATCTCTATAAAAGCTCAAAAGTTCCACCAGTTGTAGGTGTGGTTGTCCTTTTCCTCACATTCAGTTCTGGAATTTCCCAGGCATCACAAAACTACGGTCCAGGGTGTGACGGGGTCTCTCAATGCCAGTTGTCACTGGCAGAACCTCTTCTGGAGATGGAGCGGAGAGGACTGCGGGACACCGACCCCCTCTTCTTCCAACGGACTGCAACACAGAACAACATACAGTTACAATTTACAATGGGGAAGAAAAAAAACATTTAGGAATTATTTCAAATTTTACAAGATTCTAGTGCAGGGGTGCTCAACTCTGGCTCAAGATCCACTCTCCTACAAAGTTTAGCACCAAACCTAAATCAAACACACCTGAATAAGCCAATCAAAGGGGTCGACTTTTGGAAGATGATTTCCTTTAACCTAGGTTGTTTAAGATTAGATTGCCCTGCACACCTGCTACACTCATTTTGAATGATCTTTCAAAGTTGGGTTTGACTTTGCTTAAGAGAAGAAGAGCATTGCTGGCTGGACTTACGGCTGCAAAAAACGAATTGCCACACGTTGGAAACCTCCACATTCACTCTCCTTTCGAGCCTGGGTTTTAACATATATGGATAGTTTACTTGGAGTCGTCGACAGCTAGAGTCCACGGTGCAAAAGAGTCAGCAATAGAGGCTTGGCATTCACTGCTAACCACTCTTCATGGGCTTCAGATCTTATTTGTAACTGAGATTGAGAGATCTGGATCCAGGTTGTGGGTGGGTTATACCTGGGCTTATAATTTTCTATTTAAATTTTTTTTTCTATTTGTATTTATTTATTTTTCTCTCTTTTTTTAATATATCTTATTCTTATATTATTCATATGCATATATATATATATATATATATATATACACACACAAACATAAATACATATGCATGTACATATATTTATACTCTATTTTTGTGGCTTGTATATACCTTTAAATAACAATACAAAAGCCAATCAAGGGCTGTAACCTAAATCACCCCCTATACACAAATATAAAGGGCACTATTTGAGGGGCCAGTCATTTGTAGTGGTGTCCGAAAAAAGAAACCACGCGTGCTATAGGAATCTTGCTCTCATCTGTCTCCACTTTGATCCTATTCAACTCACCTTTTCCCAAACTGGCCGGTAATGTTGACCCTCTGGGTGCAGTGGGCGTACCAGGCACCTCCGGCTCCTTAGTGGCCCCGTCCCCCTGCGGCAAGGTTGCGCACCCACCCTGCCAGTCATTGAGCGCTCGCTGAAACGACATCGCCAGGCATGCGGTCATGTCCTTTGCTCTTTCTGCGCGACTGCACCAGAACACTCTGCACTGCAGCTGCTGACCGGGCTGCCTGCAGATGTACAGAAACACATTGGGTCTGGCCGTGTGCGAGGCGCAGTACGCGATGTCCTGCAAGTAAGTTTTGGTGAGCTGTCTTCCAGTGCTCAGTTCTTTAACTTCAACGTATCGGGGCCGCACTACCAGGGCATGGTCTTTAGAAAGCTTTCCGGGGGTCCCGTCTAGCAGTCGATCGATGGCATCCTCCGCCTGTTCCAGATCCAGGGAGAAGATCTTTTTTGTGCCCAGGTAGTGCACCTTGAAGAGGGGATCGCCATGAGAGAGGCTTTCCGTGCGGTCGCGACGAAATCGCCGCCGCAGAGCCGCCGGTGAGTTCTTTATAGTTTGCATTAGATGAAAGGAGGCCAGAGCCATCGTGGGAGAAGACAGAAGTGGAGCTTTTTTGGAGTCACAGGGATCCTTTTCCTGCTTATCCAGCAAGCCTCCCTGTGTGGCGCAGCGGAGAATAGCCTTGAGATCTGAAACAAAGGAGGAGAGAAAGAAACTGTTAAACTCATCAAATCAAAGCACAACTGGAAGACACATTAAACAATGCGGGCATGATTGAAATTGTCTTAAGAGACATTTACTCAAGTGTGGTTTTTCACTTACACTACTTAAATGCTTAAGTATAAAATGACCTAGAACATCATGTTCTTATGTTGCAATTTGACTGCAACTGTCTGTGAGCTCTTCATGGAAAAATGGCCACAAATAAACACACACCCAAGGATAGGATCGGTTTCAGTCAAGCATTAACACACGTGTGCATTGTCTCCTCCTGCATGCAGCGCAGGAGCTTCAAATATTAAACAGGCCACATTTGCGTCTAGCAAGAGTGGAAGAACGTCTGCGAGTCATCTGAGACACTTTGCTGGAAAAAGGATGTTAATGATCCTATGTGTGTGGGGACATCGAGAAGTACTTTCCACTTCAATTTAACAGCTTCACACCTTTTTGAATGTCCTTATTTATGCAATTTTTTTAATGTTAAGATTTTCTTCCAAGTAGGGATGGAACAATTCGGCCCAAAACTGATCAGCAACTAATTTATGTTAGGGCTGATAACTGCAAAATGACCAATATTAAAACTTATAAATAAAACTCAAAAGAGTAACTCACTAAAAGAGAGTTCAGGCATCAGAACATCATGAATAATAAATACTCACTCTGAGATTCACTAAAGATTAGATGTTATTAAATTAGTTTTTGAAGGTTCATTTTAGGTGAGCATTAAATGACAGAATAATTTTGAATGTGAAAATAGAGTAAAATGAGCATGCACATAATTAAATATCTAATACATAATGAATACATTTCTAACATTGTCTGATAATCAATATGGTTCAAATATATCATGCATCCCAGTTCAAGCATGTCCCTTAAGTATATAATTAGTATGTTGAAACATGCACACCACCCATTTCAAACATGTACTTAAACAAAGCCTAGTGTTAACAGACCCTTGAGGGCCTCATTAGGTCAAGCCCAAATGCATGGAGGAGTGTTGAAGCTGAAGCAGAAATTATGTAACACTTGAAGACGTTTTTTTTCCCCCTTTGTCTTGTGTTCCAGAAAACATCTCACTTTTATTCCCAATTCTGTTGGCCATGTGGCAGATACCATTGTGTTGCATTTTTTGCCTTTCTTCCTGGTCCATTATTTGAGCCTCCCCAGAGGCGTCTGATCTTGGTCACCACTCAGACTTCCAACTGTTTTTAGCTCTGATGCCTATTGAGGAGAAACTTTCTACAGGAAACAGCTTTAGACGACATCCCGCAACGTTCAAAATATTTCTTATCCCTAAGACAATGGTGTAATGTGTCATGAGGAATGCCAAAATGAAATAACTTAGGCTGATTTGATCTAGAGACAACAACAACAACAACAACAACACACACCTGTAAGGAAGTGACCTCTCTGTTAGCCGACCTTTGAATACATCTGAACCAGAATGAGCTTTGTGAACTGTCTCCAATGGCAATTTTTTTTAGTTCCCTGCATTTTAGTTTGTGTAATGCGTTTGATGTCGCCTCAGATGTACTCGCATGATAAGGACGTGTAGTCAAATACAGTAGGCAACCAGACGTAAATGTAAAGTCATCCTGATGGTTATCGCCTAGTGGCAGCTAATAATAGAGACAAGCTTTTTAAAACATGCTGTGGTCAACACTTAGGAAAAACTAACGTCTAGCTGATTTTAAATGTCTCTTGAGATTCTCACTGTGGCCAAAGAGTTGATCACAAGTCAGTGCAATTACTTCATAGTGCAAATCACTAATGTTTTGTTATATTTTGTTTTAAATAACGGATGCCAATTGCTGTGCGGGAAAAAAACAGCATAAAATTGCTTGCTCTTCTTCAAGCCTGTTTTTTCTGTGGTTCAGATCAGATAAAAATAAATAAATGCAATTTAATAACTTATAATTGTTGCAATGAGTCTGACAGACACCCATTACTCCATAAAGACAAATAAAATATACCAATTAAATTAAAAAACTAAAAACTTAAAAATGAAATAGATGACACCAGTAGCCACACTGTGTGAGTGTGTATATGTATATATATATATATATATATATGTGTATATATATATATATATATATATATATATATATATATATATATATATATATATATATATATATATATAAATATAAATCAGGTCTCCAATTGAAAACTACATTTTTCAGTTGGCCACATTGAATTTGTGTGAATTAAATTGCATCAATTCACAGAAATTCAATTTGGCCAACTGAAAAATGTAGCTGTGATCAGTCATTAAAAAAAATGTTTTTTTTTACAGTAAACTTTCCACCTGTTTAGGCTGGAAAAACCCCCAACTTAAACAAATGTATAACTTAATAAGGGTGAAAGAACAAAATCCTCATGCACGGTTAAGTATGTGCACTTCCTTTACAAACACAATTCAGTAAAAGACCCTCACCTTTCATGCACTCTTCGCTTTGGGTCCGGCACAGATAAATCATGCGTTCTCCAGCTGAATGGAAAGTAGACGTCCAAACCTCGTACTTTTCGTCAGCTTGTAAAACGTTTATCACTGAGGTCGAAATTGTCGCTTCACGATACACTGAAACAAACGCACTGTTTCACAACGTCGGGAGAAGATATGGTACGACTCCGAGACAAACGCATGTTCTCCTGGCGTGGGCAGCGCGGCTCTGCTTACCTCACTGCGCGCTCTGACACACCGAGTGATTCAGGCGCGCGTCTGAGGGCTGTATTTGAGCGGCGGGGGCACGCCTCCGCGGGGAGATGTGAGGAGACGGAGTTAACGAGTGCTGGAAGTGTGTGAGGAGGGTGTGGGTAAAGTTCAGCCCTGAAGAAAGCGTCAGCGATGTACTCAAAAATAAAATTCACCAGGGACAAAGACAATTTATCTTTTGAAGCGGTGGAGTGAGAAAGTGAAATTGCATAAGCTATGTAAATGCTCAAGACAGATAACATCGAAATATGATCTTGCTGTAAGCGCCAATAAGGGAACTCAACACCCATGTGTTTGTGTCTATATTTAGTACTTTCGCACTTTCACTGTGATGTACACGGTGTGTGCTTACCTGCACATAGGCTACAGGTGGTATGATAATGTTGGTGTAGGCCTATAGGCTAGAAAATGTATATGAATGATACAACTTTCACCAGTATATAACTTAGTAATAACTTTTCTTAGAAAGCATTTTTTTAATTAACTTTAAAATTTAAATTAAAGCAAAATTAAACATTTATGGCCTAGATTTGACACTTTAGAGTCATGGGACTTTAAGAAGGGAGTTTTGAGGGATTTGTATGTAACACCTAGCCTAGAAATCTAGACGCACCCTAGTGGCAGCAAATCTAATCTGCCCGCAAGTGTCGTCTAGCAACTCTCAATACCCTTCTGAGCTGTATTCCCCTAACTCTTGCCGGGCCAATCACATCGTGTATAGAGTCGGTGGGCGGGGCCATAATGACGATGGCCGAGTTGCGTTTGCGTGCTTCTAGTAAACACAGAAACTGGCGAACGGCGGTCTTTCGAATCAGCTTTGACCGCGACTCTGGAAGACTTGGAGTTAAGCTTTTCTCTGAGAAATGAACAAAGAACGGCACTGAAGTCATTCTTAAAAAGGGAAGATGTGTTCGGAGTTTAGCCGACCGGATACGGCAAATGTTTAATCTATTAACAAGCTCTGTTTCACATTCGTTGCTCTGGTTGGTGGTAGCGCTATCCTATCGCGTGCAGGGGGAGTTTGAAAGACAACCGTTTATCCGCCCCTCGGATTGAGCTGTCAATGGTGAGTTTCCAGACCAAACATCCTGATGTGGGTCTGGCTTGTCAGGCTATGTAACACCATCAGTTTAACCAATATGACCCCCGCCTTCCTGAAAGGACAGTAAGTTGTAAGACTGCGATTAAAAATATAATTTACAGGACAAAAAAAAAAAAAAAAAGGTATGGAAAGTATATTTTAACATTTGATAATTTGATTGTTGATAATGATAATGGATGTTAAATGAGATGTGTTATCATCATCAGTAAGATGTGTTGTTTAATTAGATGTACAGTAACATTATGATATTGCTATTATGATACATCCTAGTATTGTGTTGGTCCCCCTTTTGCTGCTGACCCGTCGAGGCATGGACTCCACTAGACCCCTGAAGATGTGCTGTGGTATCTGGCACCAAGATGTTAGCAGCAGATCCGTTAAGTCCTGTAAGTTGTGAGGTGGGGCCTCCATGGATTGGGCTTGTTTGTTCAGCACATCCTTCAGATGCTCGATTGGATTCAGATTTGGGGAATTTGGAGGCCAAGTCAACACCTCAAACTCATTGTTGTGCTCTTCAAACCATTCCTGAACCATTATTGCTTTGTGGCAGGGGGCATTATCCTGCTTAAAGAGGCCACAGCCATCAGGGAATAACGTTTCCATGAAAGACAATGCTTAGGCAGGTGGTACCTGTTAAAGTGACATCCACATGGATGGCAGGACCCAAGCTTTTCCACCAGAACATTGCCCAAAGCATCACACTGCCTACTCCGGCTTGGCTTCTTCCCATAGTGCATCCTGGTGCCATGTGTTCCCCAGGTAAGCAACGCACACACAACCGGCCATCCATGTGATGTAAAAGAAAACTTGATTCATCAAACCAGGCCACCTTCTTTCATTGCTCTGTTGTCCAGTTCTGATGCTCACGTGCCCAAAGTTGGCGCTTACGGCAATGGACAGGGGTCAGCATTGGGACCCTGACTGGTCTGCAGCTTTGCTGCCCCATACACAACAAACTGCGGTGCACTGTGTATTCTGACACCTTTCTATCAAAACCAGCATTAACTTCTTGAGTAATTTGAGCAACAGTAGCTCGTCTGTTTGATCGGACCACACGGGCCAGCCTTCGCTCCCCACGTGCATCAATGAGCCTTGGCCACCCAAGACCCGGTACTCCACTGTTCCTTCCTCTGAGAACTTTTGATACATACTGACCACTGCAGACTCTGAACACCCCACAAGAGCTGCAGTTTTGGAGATGCTCTGACCCAGTGGACTAGCCATCACAATTTGGCCCTTGTCAAACTCGCACAAATCCTTACGTCCATTTTTCCTGCTTCTAACACATCAACTTTGAGGACAAAATAAACGGCCAAAATGCATAAAAAGTTTCCTATTTTTAGTTTTTCAAACATTGCCATGCAACAGCCCCAAATTTACTTCTATGGACCCAAAAAGATTGCACAAAATGTGACAGTATAGACATTTGAAGCAAATGAGACTCAAATTAATTCAGCAAATTAACACCAATCTTCAATGAGTTAATTAGTGGGGAGAGTAATTGAAAGGTTAATGATCATGGGCCATCAATGCCAACATTGCTCGTTTAACCTCAAATGTAGAGGATGCATCACCTACAGTTTTTAATAAAGTGTTCTATCTATTTTTATTGTGCCAGAGCAAGGACCTTAACCTCAGAAAAGGACGAACTGTTTCTGAAATTAATGTACTATTCAGTATGTCCCTTATCAACATCTTTCCAATTGTAACTAAAGCCTTCACGCTGTGCAGCCCCCCTAAAAACTGCTACTCACCGGTTTGCAAATTGGCTACAATTTATTTATTATCACCTTACCGCACTGCTAGTTTTGCTTCGCTCTGTCTGTGCTGTGTTTATACTGTACTTTTATTGTTTAATTGTATTGCAAGATATTATTTCTCTGGAGCACTCGTCTATTTCTATTCCACTGTACACCTTGTTTTTGTGAAATTGGGAATCTTGTTCCCTAAATATTGGTTCTCGTTTTTTTTTTCCAAAGTGAACTAGAGTCCACAAATAAAGAAGATCGGATGTGTTATTTCAGAAGATTTAAACATTTTGATGTTTTTTAATGTTTTTTGAGTAGAGTAGGTGAAAGTGAATTGAGTTAATTCATGCCATGTGTGTACACTGAGAAAGGAACACTGAGCGCCTGTGTAATCAGCAAATGGGAGGCTTGGGAGACACACCCACCAAAGTACCTTTGGTAGCACAGCAGTGCTATTATACAACTGCCAATGACGCCACAAACCCCCCAAATCCCCCCCCCCCCCAACAACACACACACACATACACACACACACACCGAATGCATAATGAGTCCAATACATTCAGCACAAACACACTGTCTTTCATGTAAACCCAACATGAAAAACATAGTGTGCCAGGTTCATTACGCAGTGCCAAAGCAGGAATGAGTGAACAATTGTCACGGGTAAAGCTTTTGACGTAAACCATTCCATTTTTTTGCCAGCAGGATGGCAAATTGGCATGAAGAAGTAGGACATCATGCATGCAAAAATATTATATAAATGTAATAGAAACACAAGCTGTATAAAAATAAATACGACCATAAAACTGTCATATCTGTGATCTTTTTGGTTATATCTCTGATCTTAATCTAATGTCCATTAAGTTGTGTTGTTTTTTTTAGGGGTGGGGTTGCTATTTGTGGAGCCTGAGAACTTCAGGAAAGCAGAGCATAAAAATGTTTGCTGTTTTCTTTCTTCAACTCAACATCTTGGTAATCAGAGTAACCACCCACTTCTTTCTGAAAACCTCCATATCTTATCTCACAGGCCTAAACTAAAGCTTTCCAACAAAAACAAGAAAATCTTAAAAAGCAGACAGCGCCTGCTCTAAGTAAGGGACATTTTGAATTGCCTAAAATGTGATTTGGGCTTTTCCTCTCCATAAGCAGGTAGCCATTTAGCAGATGTTTTACCCAGGGCTGTGTTTCCTGAAAGCATTGTTAACTATTGTCACAAGCGCCGTCATTATCAGCATATAGTTCTACGAGTTGTGTTTTCCGAAACCATAGTTCCAAAGAACATTCGCAAACAGCATCTTAAAGTTGTGTGGTTGAAATGACAGCTCTCGACCTGTGGTAAATAGTTTCTTGTTTGCATGACATGTGGACTTCATAAATCCTTATCTTGAGCAAAATAAGCAATCTGACATTCAGTACAACCTAACATGGACCAACCGGCCACAAATTGGCCAATGGTCCATTGTATTTGATTTCGAATATATACAAATGTCATTTACGTCACTTTATTTGTCAAGAGATTTAAAGAGCCGTTTTTGAAGTGTGCACATGCGCATGCTCTTGTAGCCTGCTGAGAACAACTGAATCTGGAAATAAAGCAAGATTTAGTCCTCAAGATGCCACATCCATAATTTCTAGCAAAAAATTTGCCATTAATTTGATCTCAAACGGATTAATTAAAATAAGTTATTACTTCACCACCTGCGTGTCATCATTAACCAACATGGTTGAACAACAAATTTGCGACGGTTTCAGGAAACTAATGACTAGTTTCTAGTCATGGCTAGTTGATTTCTTCACCAATGCACCATACTATAGTAGATAAGCAGCATGTTACGTATTTGTATGGGAAATGCACCCCAGAGTGACACTTATTATAAAGATGATCCCCTTGCAGCAACCTGACGGATGTTGTCTTAAGGCCAGTTCACACCATGGACAATAAGATGCTCAGTTTTACTGATGGCAACCCAGCTGTGGTTCCCAGGGATGGTCCGGCTGCTATCACCAGCCCTATGCACAATCTCATTGGGGAGGGACCTCCTTTCCCAAGCGGGTGGGACAATTTGCCTTCCCCAACCCGAGTTGTGGAGCCTCCTCGAAGGGAACAAGAAAGGGAACAAGAATCTATGGCCTCTCGAAGGGAACCTTCACGCATTTACCAAGAGGTCATGAACACGATTTCAGAGGCTAGGGTGCCCTTTACCAGGTGCCTATACGCTCAAAAATTGTCTATTTTTCCAGCTGGTGTGCAGCCCAAAATATAGACTATCTTGTGAGGTTGCATTTATACTCTCATTCCTGCAGGAACTGCTGGAAGGCAGCTAGTGCTGCAAACCATGCTCCTGTGTCTAGCCAATCAGTTGGGAGAAATGACTTGGCCTTCTCAGAGGGGCCAGAAAGCTAAATCTGCATTGCCCCCACATGGTTTCTTTCTTGGACCTGTCCACAGTTCTGAGGGCACTTCAAGGCCCCACGTTTGAGCCACTCACCCTACATCCTCTTTTGCTAGCTTTGGATTCGGTCAAGCGAGATGGCGCATTGCAGGCACTTTCAGAGGACGCATCTTGCCTTGAGTTTGGGCCTAATGACAGTAAAGTTGTCCTTAGACAAAGAAGAGGCTACATGCCTATGTGCATTCCATGCCCTTCAGAGCACAAGTAACGCTCTCTGCTCTTCCTTCCACTGAGGATAAGCAGGCGCCACACCCACTCTGCCTAGTTCAGGCCCTCAGGCTGTACATTATGCGTTCTAGCCAGTTCCGGAAATAAGAGCAGCTGTTTGTGTGCATCGGAGGTCAATGGCTGCCAGTAACAAGGCAGAGACTTTCTTGAGCTATAGTGGATGCAATATTTCTGGCCTACAAGTCCTTGGGCTTGCAGTACCTTATAGGGGTAAGGGCCCACTTAGCCAGGGGACTTGCAGTACCTTATAGGGGTAAGGGCCAACTCCACCAGGAGAATTTAAGTACCTTATTGGGGTAAGAGCCAACTCCACCAGGGGACTTGCAGTACCTTATAGGGGTAAGGGCCAACTCCACCAGGGGACTTGAAGTACCTTATAGGGGTAAGGGCCAACTCCACCAGGGGACTTGCAGTACCTTAAAGGGGTAAGGGCCAACTCCACCAGGGGACTTGAAGTACCTTATTGGGGTAAGGGCCAACTCCACCAGGGGACTTGAAGTACCTTATTGGGGTAAGGGCCAACTCCACCAGGGGACTTGCAGTACCTTATAGGGGTAAGGGCCAACTCCACCAGGGGACTTGAAGTACCTTATACGGGTAAGGGCCAACTCCACCAGGGGACTTGCAGTACCTTATAGGGGTAAGGGCCAACACCCCCAGGGGACTTGCAGTACCTTATAGGGGTAAGGGCCAACTCCCCCAGGGGACTTGCAGTACCTTATAGGGGTAAGGGCCAACTCCCCCAGGGGACTTGCAGTACTTTATAGGGGTAAGGGCCAACTCCACCAGGGGACTTCCAGTACCTTATAGGGGTAAGGGCCAACTCTACCAGGGGAATTGCAGTACCTTATAGGGGTAAGGGCCAACTCCACCAGGGGACTTCCAGTACCTTATAGGGGTAAGGGCCAACTCCCCCAGGGGACTTGCAGTACCTTATAGGGGTAAGGGCCAACTCAACCAGGGGAATTGCAGTACCTTATAGGGGTAAGGGCCAACTTCACCAGGGGAAATTGAAGTACCTTATAAGGGTAACGGCCTACTCCACCAGGGTAATTGCCTCCTCTTGGCCTGTCTGGTCCTTGCCATCCACCTTTGCCAGGATTTACAATCTGGTTTACAATCTGGCATCAGGTATAAACGCCTCGACCGTTTGGGGAGGAGCGCATGTAGTCAGCGGAGGCTCGTGCCGCGGAGACAGGCAAAATTATAAACAAGGCTTTGTTTGAAGTGGTTTAACCTGTTTTACATGAATGTCTTGAGTTTCTCAGTGCTTATTTATTAACATGTACAAATACATTCTTCTGCATGGTGCAAAAGTCATGATGTTGATTCATAATGAGGTCAATAACAAATATGATTTAGTGAGAGATCATTTACACTTGTAGTTTTTGATTTGGAAAGACTTGTAATATGCTTCTAACAGTTAATGTACAGTATTATAAACTAATGTCTGTTTAGTGAAGTTATAAATCACTTTTTCAAAGGGCTGTAAAATAAGACTGAGAGCCAGGGTTAAAAGATGTTTTAATTTGTAACACAGAGACATTTATTAGGACTGGACTTTGTCTACTGCAGCAGATTCAGAGACAGCTGTGTGCTGAATATTTATGTGTGACCTCTGACAAAGCACTGGCGCTAAATTTAGTAAAGGTGAATGAGCCATAAACAGCATTATTAGATTAGTTGTGACAATTTGTACAACATCTCCCACATAACACACATTCACAACGTAACCTGCATGTATGGAGTTTTAACATTAGGATAATGTCAATCTAATTGCCTAACATACTGCCTAACTAGATGAGCTTCTATTAACCCTGCTGAAGTATAAGGTGGACATCCTCTACATTTTAGAATAGACATCAACAGTCTTCCTTTTATTCAAACAAGACAAATGCCATGCTAGATTTTATCTGACAAAACACTTCACACATGCAGTAACACGTGCAGAAACATAATACTCTAAGCATGAGCTTTTTGTTTATCTTGTTTAGATATGGGATATATGTTTATATGTTGCATTAATAGTTTCAAATTTATTGCTTTTTATACATTCAAATGCTCTTTCTTTACCCATATGATTTGAAAACAAAAAATGTCAACTATTATTCAAATACATGTTTAAGGAATGATAAAGGTCAAAAACAACAGACATAATGCCAAAACTTTTTATGAAGGCCAAATAAGGGTCTGTTTACATGACACTGTTTTCTACTAAAAATGTCTATTCAATATATTTAAATTGTATTTAATAAATAAAATATAAGTTTTAGCCGGCCATTTACACAACAGCCTTTTGAAAACAGGGATTTAACACTTGCATTAAAAAAAAATGCGTACAATTCTAGCGACCTTTAGGGGTACAACAGTTTAGTACCCTTAAAAGGTGCATATTAGTACCATAGAGTAGTAATATGTACCTTAAAGCTACACTATGTAACTTTTCCGTCCAATTTTTTTGTGGATATTTTACTGCAAAATAGTGTTTGTTTACATTTACAAAGTGACATCGCCAACTACTGGCCTGGCGGCATAATACAGCATTTTCGTCAATCCGTGTGACCGGGGATCGTTTTGACACTGTTGTCGACTGTAGCGAAACTTTTTAAAAAACGCAATGGAAAATCTTCTCCGTTTTTAGTACATTGTTGTCGAGTACCCATAGTCATTCGGTATCTTTATTCTGTTAAAATAAATTTGAATTACACTGTTTTTTCTTTCTTAAAAAAAAGTTCTTAAAAAGTGCATAGCAAGCAGTGCTGACACACTCACAACATCTAAAATAATTCCCTCAGTGTACTTTCTTGTTGGCATGAGTAGATGTGTGCACACTATGTCCATGAGTGCCTCTACTCATAGTCGACTGGGTGTGTAAATAACACATGTACTAGAAAATGCTGTTTGTTTTGGCTGCAAACACACCGTGAGGAGCAGCAATTTCTGCTCAAGAATACTGCATGCAGGACATGTAAGTGTGGACAAGAGTCCATGATAAAATAAGGTTTTACCTATATACTATTTAGCAGATGTAGTTTAGATGAAGAAAAATCTAACATTTCTGAATGGCTCACTCACTGACTGAATCAGTTAATGTCTAACAAAATATTAAGTCTTGCGCTGGATGGCCCAACATGACTAGCACCAGTCACTGAATGTCACATGACTAATGCGTCTGAACGCTGACGGCCAACATTTGCTCAGTCTATTTCCTCACTGAGATACGGCAGTGATGACAAACAGTTGTTCTTCTCCTAATATGGGAAAGAGGGACGTTGGTCCTACACTGAATAACAGATTTTTTTCTTTACCTCACTCTTGAATTCTCTTGCGACTCAGTTGCATCAGCTAGATTATGAGCTCATTTCCCTTTTTTTTTAATCTGATCTATATATAAAACAAACAGCAGACAACGAGATATTAAATAAGTTGGTTAATCGTGGTTATTCGAACTGTAATACTGTCCAGTTAGTAGTACTTTTACATGGATACTCTATAGGGCAGGGGTTTTCAATTTTAAGGTTATACAGTCCTCATATTCATATATGACTATCTCTGGTGCGAGGTAGCTATATTTTCATATATAAGACCCAGGACAGGACAGTTAATAATATGCATAAAATATTATGTTTCTTAGTTTAGTTTCTATGTTGTTACTATGTTTTTTTTGTTTTATTTTATATATATATATATATATATATATATATATATATATATATATATATATATATATATATATATATATATTTGATTAAAAATATAAAATAATAATACAATTATATTATAAAACTGGCATCCAGGACCCCTCAAGGGACCGCAAGGAAGTGTTAAAGGTGTTAAACTGTGTAATTTATTTATATATATATATATATATATATATATATATATATATATATATATATATATATATATATATATATATATATATATATATATATAAATAGTGTGATAAATTATATATATACTGTTTTTCTCTAAACTTTAACACTTCCTTGCGGTACCTTGAGGGGTCCTGGATGCCAGCTTGATTATATAATTGTATTATTATTTCTTATTTTTAATCAAATTGGCTCTGTGTTTTTCCTTCTGGTTTCATCATGCCACATTTTAACTAATGGAAAGCACCCAAAAAAAGATACTAGTATAGTAGCAGAAAAAGAATGTCATCACGTCATAGACTAAACAGGAAAGGAAGACGGTTTCCTGCCCAGCACAGGATCAAGCGGAAAATGCATTATATAGTCTGTAGGCTGCGCGCGGACCTTCAGCTGATGTTATTTTGGGTGTAGACAGTTGTTATTTGTGTACTGTTTACATTTTGCATTTAGTGTAGATTTACATTGTTTGCAACGACTGTTAAATACAGCTAAAATCCTCCATTTCTTTCACTGTTTGGATCAATCCCATTCTGCATTACGGTTCTTGCATCCCATGTGAAGTGACTGAGTCTTTGTTCTTCCATCTGGTGTTCTTTATGAGGTGTGTTTGAAAGAGTCTTAGGCTACTGGTTGTGACGTCAGGGCCGTTATTTTTCCATGAATGCATGAGTTTTCTAAGTGCTGTGGTTAAAAGTGTTAATGTCAGTTATATAATGGTTCTTGGCGCTGTACTGTTACTAATGAGCCTATTGCCGGGGCACCATGTAGCGTAAAGAAAAAAGTAGCATCCATTTTCTCTTTTATGTTGCCACACCTTCAACATTTTCATACATCTGGTGATCACTCACAGGTCCTCTTTACGTCAGCGAAGTCCTTGACATTTCAGACACAAATTCAGATGTTCCGTTTGTAGTCCTAAAACACAGAAGAGATTTCACTTTTTTCCAGTCATGGTTTTGATCCTAACCATAACTTTCTGACATTTACTATGGATTTATAGGAAAGTATGAAGATGTATGTTTTGTTTATTAATTAAACTAACAATTGTACCACACGTGTGAAATTTAAGCTGCTGTTTAATTAATTATTTTTTTATTTTACACATATTGTATGCTATAGTTCAATTACGGAGCCCCAAGGGGACATGGTGTTGAGATGGGAGGAAAACTAATGAGTCAAAACTCTTGCGTTCTCTGCGAGTGAATGCAAAGTTTCTCGGGGAAATATACAAATATTTTGTTAGCAAAATCAAAGTTTCTCAGGGAAACGTAAAACATGTCCCTTTAGGGGCCCCGTACTAAATAAAGACTTAAACTATATATAAGAATGCTGGTGCATTCAAGTCATGTCAGAAATATCATATTTACGAGTTGAACGCACATGAAGGCCACCACAAAGTCATAAATGCTAGTGGGAACTGGGAAGCTCTGTATTTTCTTTAAGCCTGACCTTTAGGAGTTGGGGGGCGACGGGCGTGCCAGCGAGGAACATGGCAGAAGACCATCATTTTAATAGGTTTCAATAGCAGTGACATTGTCAGACTTTTTATTTACAACAAAATAAGCAAATTTCCTGCACAGAATAGCATTGTACGGGGTAAGATGACCCCCCCCCCCCCCCCCCCCCTAATTTTAGATGACACAAAATTCCTCTCAGCACTTTTGATGGCTACACTATTTTTCTTTTTGCCATTTTATCTGAATATCAACATTTGTGAGATTTTGTCAGTCTCTGGAAAATAGTGATTTAGGAAATTGATAGAAGTTTTCTTTGTGTTTGTGTCTATTCGTTATTGAGGGATTTGTGGACACACCGATGTTTTTTGGATTTGTGGAGTAAAAGTTTGTTTTTAGTAAAAAAGATACAATTAGACACTTGGGATATGATGATCATCCGAGAATTGGCATTTGTTACTACTACACTGTAAAAAAATTGTTGGTTTTTGTTGGGTTAACTTAAAAAAGTAATTAACCTGGTTGCCTTAAAATTTTGAATTTATTGAAATTAAAAATTTGAGCTGATACAATGAAGGAAATTTGTTTAATAAGAAACTCAAAATATTATTGTATCTGAACCACATAAAAAAATTGATAAATCATAAAAATAGCACTATTTGGCATGTTTCACTGCGTCATCAAAAATAAAACACACACAATTACCCAATATGCGTACAAAAAATGTAATAATATTTTAATAAATGTTGTCAAATCTCAAAAAATGTTAATTGTATCAACTCAAAATTTTAATTTCAATGAACACAAAATTAAGGCAACCAGGTCACTTTTTTTCTAAATAATTTTTTACAGTGTAGTGATATTATTTTTAAAAGTAATAATTATTGTCATTAATGGGTTTATTATTTAATAATTCCTTGAATTAGATTTCAGACTTTGATTCGGATCGCGTGTCAAACTGCCAAACTGCTGAAATCACGTGACATTGGCTATCCGAATCGTGAATCAATCCACTGATTCATGACCTTTTGAATCTTTATTTGAGGATTGAAAACAAACCCGAAGAGAAGACAATGCTGAATAAAGTCGTAGTTTTTGTTTTGTTTTTTGACCAAAATGTATTTTCGATGCTTCAAGAGATTCTCATTAACTAACTGATGTCACATATGGACTACTCTGAGGATGTTTTATTCCCTTTCTGGACATGGACAGTATAGTGTGCATGCACTTAGATACGCTCTCGGACTAAATCTAAAATATCTTAAACTGTGTTCTGAAGATGAACGGAGGTCTTACGGGTGTGGTTGTTTACGTTCAAGTCATTTTTGTCGGTGTAGTTTTTAAAGGTACAATATATAAGATTTTTAGATTAAAATGTTCAAAAACCCACTAGAACAATGTTATATATTTTGTTGACTTGTCTAGTTCCATCACCAAATATGAACTTTCCAGGACAAATCAGACAAAACTGTAGTCCTTACAAAGCTAGCAGCTTGTTTTAAAAAATCGAGAAGCCAATTTAGATAATGTGTACGGTATAATGTACAACTTGTCTATGTGTTTGTAATTTAAATCAAAAGGTATAGTCGTTAGACTAAATAACGTTAGAAATTAAAATAATGTGGTGATTAGCCTCGACTACAAACTGACAGCTTTGTCAAAGGACTCACGGAATGTGGTAAGCTAATTATTAAACAAGTAGCCTATTTTGTCTGAAGATGTTGCTATTGTCTTGTATATTTCAAGATTTTCTTGCCCTCACCTGTCCAGGCATTCAGCACACTCAAGTATACAACCTATAATAACACAATTAGCTGCTTCCGTCTGAAACCCACGCGCGCTCTTCCCATTGAATGAACAGACGCGCGGGCACGGGCACGGAGTGCATGCGGTTGGGTCTCTCCAATATTAACCGACCGACGTCATCTGAAGATCATGAGTGCGTCGCTGATGGAAAACGGCAGCATTTTCCCCTCGCTTGCGTTAGTCAGCCTCAGACAACGGGTCAGTCAGCAGCTAGCGCCCGTTACTTCAACACTGGACCTGTTTTGAGTGGCACGAGGCCAGTTTCTGAGAGCGAAATCTGAATATAACTGTTCAAATGAAAGCATCCCCACCCTGTCTGTATGCCTGAGTCAACGAAGCTATATTTAGCAGCATATAGCCTGCAAACTCTGAAAATACAGTTTACACCCCTGAATTGAACAGCGACTTTGTGGTGTGGATGTGTGGTGCTATTGATTGTGCGAGCTAATGCCACAGCTGACACTAAATGCATGAAAAACTGGTTAAATAATTATGCAGTCTAAACACTGAAATTAGAATAGTACAAATACGCTTGTCAATATGATTCATGCATTTTGGATATCTTATAGATCTAATAATATGTTTATGTTGTTATATAAACTGTTCACATAACAGCCTATATATTATTTACAGTAATAACCTGAGAATGAAAGGCCTTTGAGTTTACTGCATTACTGCAGCCTGTCAGACAATTTCATCTCATTGAATGTATGAAATTAGGCTACATTTAAAGGAACAATAGGTCATACCAAATAAGCTATCCTAATGCATGTTGGCCAGCAAACATTTTATGTTCTCATGTTCAATGTTTCAAGGTTATTCTGGCTTTAATATTGGTTGAATATGCATCATATTTGAATGATTCATGAAAGAATGTGTGAGGGAGTAATAGTTTGGTCACTGCATCAAGTTAATAATTAAACGGCAATATTACTAGTAATAAAGTAACTGTTAAAAGTCCTCTGAAGTGACTGAAAATGTGCATTATTATTCAATGTGTTGAAGTCATTTCCACTGAAATAGGAAAACAGGACAGGACATATTGAACAACTCCTCCCCTTTCAAAGTGTTTAGTTTATTTCACGGCCAGAGATTGAGCTCCGTTAAAGCCACAGTTTCCTCCTAATCTTCTCCATGTTGCTTTAAAATACTGCATTCTGTGCAGAATTCGTTTGTTCGTTTATTTATTTATATAGCACCTGACATACCACCGTTTACTGTACATTGCAGTAAAAAGGAAACCAACAATACAACAAGACAAAATACAAAACATCCATGTACTGATAAAATGCCAGAGAATACAGATACTTTTATATAATACAGACTTTTGCCTGCACTATAGGGCTTAATAAGCTCAACTAAATATTCAGGCACTATTCCATGCAGTGCTTTAAAAACATATACTAAAATTTTGTACTGTATCCTAAAATGTATTGGTAGCCAGCCTAGAGACGCTAATAATAGAGTAACATGGTCCTTTTTTCCACCATTCATCGCCTTGCGGCAGCGTTTTGTACAAGCTGCAAGCGTGCAATGTGTGTTTGACACGTTCCAACATAAAGTGCACAACAGTAGTCTAAAGTGGAAAAAATATATGCATGGACTACTTTTTCCAGGCTACTTCACTGGCTGAGAGTATGGGTTTCAATAATAAATAATGTGTTCGATTTATATAGCGCTTTACATTGAAGGGGGGAATCTCCTCAACCACCACTAATGTGCAGCATCCACCTGGATGATGCCACGGCAGCCATATTGCGCCAGAACGCTCACCACACACCAGCTGATTGGTGGAGAGGAGACCGAGTGATGAAGCCAATCAGGAGAGGGGGATGATTAGGTGGCCATGAAGGACAGAGGCCAATGGGCAAATTTGGCCAGGATGCAGTTTCAGTTTGGCTATTGCTCTTAAATAAAAAAGAGGCAATTACGGACCACTGTCTTTATCTGCCGATCAAAAATTATGGATAAGTCAAATATGACTCCCAAGTTCTTTATTTGTTCCTGAGGGTACCCCTTCCATGGGCCTAAGTTATCGATTACTGTTGGGCTACCAGAATTCAAGCTTAATTAAGATTAAGTGATCATCTAGATTTAGACCTCTTGTATATAAAGTGTTCACATAGGCAAATTTGCTTCATGTATACCCCGGAGTCGAAATCAGGCACATATAAATGTCAGGAAACACAATTCCTTCTGCATGCCAAAATCCATGGATTACTGGATCTTTGTTGCAGTTTTAGGGAACACTTATAATGAGTCCAAACTTTAGTTTAATTGACAATCGTTAATTTTACTCAAGTTTTCGAGTCTCATGCAGCATCACTCATGCATGCCACTCACTCCGGCTGTGTATATGCATACCCTCTATTTGGCAGAAGTAAAAGACTAAGTTTTGAATGCTTTTATCCAGGGTTTAAAATAAACACCCACCAAATGAAGGTAACAATCAGTTTTGCTGGGTAACACTGTCAAATCAGCCAATCAGGTTATACTTATTATGTTCACTTTGCTAGGGGAAGTTTGTGAAAGCCAGATCTGCTTAGATTTAGCGCAAATACTCAATTTGTGAGTCAACAAGCAGCGTATTACGCATGATTTGCACATTTCTGGCTTATTTGAATATAAACGTCACTACACAACAAATAACGGCACGCTTGTTCAATTGCTTTAGTGCAATTGAGCAAATATGCCGTTATTTGTTGTATATATTTGTTAATAGCGAAGATTTAAAAAAAAAAAAAACTAATAATGTGGCAATACTTGCCTGGGGTATAGCTAACCTCAGTGAAAAAAGCCGAGCAACGAAGCAGACCTTGGCTTAGCCTGAGTTGTTTTGTTCCGCGTGATGTTTGATGTTCTTTGTACTTTATTGATCTGTCCACCAAAAATACATTTTTGGTGATGAGGATTAAAGAGGAAGGGTGGAGATGGCTGGATGACATGATTTTGTTTGAATATGAAATTAATGTATGAAATCTAAATTTTATCAAATATAGGCTATATTGTGATAGTTATTATGGTTTATTTCTTTTCTTGGTAATACTTTACAGTAAAGTTGTTAATCTTTTAACGTGTTAACGTTAGTTAATAAAAGTAGCTACAGCTGTTCATTGTTTGTTTATGTTAGTTCACAGTGCATTAACTATAATGTTAACCAGGGCCGTGCACAGAGATTTTGAGGGGCAGTGGCCCAAACCAAAAAAGGGGCACTATAAGGGGATTGGGTATCATCTTAATATATAAAATGAATAACAAACCTTTTACAATCATACAGTAAATACAATTGTTAGGCTTTAGTATTAATTCAATTTATGTTATTCTAATTATTCTTCCAAAAAGTTGATTCTGGGCTAATTTGATATCTTTTCTATTTAAACTTTTTATTGGAGATTTAAGTAAATCAGAATCACTAAAATTATTGAATATGTTTTGAGACAAAGGTCTTGTTTATGATTTATGTAAATC
Organism: Pseudorasbora parva; assembly: GCF_024679245.1. Lineage (NCBI taxonomy): Eukaryota > Metazoa > Chordata > Actinopteri > Cypriniformes > Gobionidae > Pseudorasbora > Pseudorasbora parva. The sequence continues at coordinate 57,632,062 of NC_090172.1, forward strand.
ATATGCAACAGATTTTTAATAACAGAATATGAAAAATTATGGTATTTGGGGTAAAAGGCATATTTAACATGATGATAAACAGCTGACTGACTTCCATTTGCTGGCATGACATGGTTAAGATTCAGCTTGTAAATATCTTAAGTTGGGTGTCCATCTTAGAGGCAACATCATATTTATAATAAAAAAATACGATAATAATAATATAATACAAATATATTTAGTTGTTACAACGATAACACTATTAAACTATTATGGAATCTCATTTATTCAATGTTTTCAGATCATTTTTATATTAACATTTTAATATTTACTGAACAATAATTAAATATTTTATTAATCAAAATAAACAGAAAATACTGCACTGTAAAATGTGATTAGTTGTCCTTACTTTAAAAAAAGTATGCAAACTTGTTGCCTCAAAGTAATCTTAAGATTAGTGAGTTAGAAAAGCTTGTTTATTTTAAGTCTATAGAAGGATGTGTGGAAACTGATTGCCTTAAAATTCTCAAGTAAGCTGAACTTAACACTCAGTTAAGTAAGCTTAATTGCATCAAGTTGTGCTTACTTAAACCATTCAAGTCAACATAATTCTATCTATGAGCTGAGGAAGTGTATTCCCAGAATGCATTGCAGCATGAATAAATTAATCACAGGGCAATCGTAACTCCGTTTTATTATTTTTGGCGTTATTTTACCATTTTATTTGCTGTCTTTTGTATAACCCCATTAATGACAGCAAAAGAACTTGTAATGGTCTTATTAAGTGTAAAAAAAAAAAATGTTACCTTGTTGATGACCCCCCTGTGCACAGCCCTGATGTTAACAAATATAACTTTTATTTAAATAATGCATATAATTAGTAAATGTTGAAATAACTTCATGTTAACTAATGTAGTTAACCAATGAATTCTTATTGTTAAGTGTTATACCCCTTTTTGGCTAGTAGAAGTTCTGAATGGCCAGGGCAGTAACCTAAAAAATTGGCCTGTGAGTTAAAAAGTTCATTTCAAACCCTGCCTTTTGTCTTCTAAATGTGAATTGTCATTATTTTGGAGCACACTGTCTTATAGATAACAGTCATGCTGAGATATTCATATCAAAAGCCCCCAAAAACACGTCAATTTTGATTTCATGGGGACTTTAAAATGGCTGTTATGAGTCAGCTTTGAATATAACGTTACAGAAGAAATGTTTCTGTGGCTCAATCCCTCAAATAATTACGTGGCTATATCTAGATATGTCTGATAATAATTATAGGCCACATATTTTAATCTACCGTAGATTAATCTAGGACTACAATGTCATATAAGTACATGCAGATGGCGCTGTTTCAGCAGATTCGTCTCTAAGTTCCGCGTGCTGAGACTCAGTCAGTGCAAAGTAAACACATCTCTGCCATTTCTTCGTAATATTCCACGTGGACAAACGCTCAGATTTTGTTGCGCAGTGTGTTATTATTGTTGATCTCAGGATGGACTACACAATCCGGGCCGCCACGCTCGAGGACTGTAAGGACATCTCGCGCATGATTCTGGTGAGTCGAAACGCCCGCGTGCCTTCGGCCGCCGCGCGCGTCCATTTCTGAAGAATTGGAAAGCTCCTCTGCTGCGTCACCGAAAGCACGCGCGGTCTTTCATTATCCTCCAAATTGTGTTGTTTAACCTGTAAAGTGCGTGTAATGGCATCGGTGTGTATGACATGGTGACAGTAAGCCATATCACTGACACACACACACACACTGTAATCTGACACTTTCCTGCTTGGAGAGCTCGGAAACGTGCAGTAGGCTTGATGAGCTGAATGACTGACGTCATTTTAATGAAGATGAAAATCAGATAGTGTGACCGCTTCAATAAGCAGGTCATGTCATGTATTAAATATGCATGATTAATAAAACCTTGCCACAATAGAAATCTTAGAATAACTATGCACTTTTGTTGATGTCAGAATACTGAAAATTGTCCTTTGACCAATGCAAAAATCAATATAGACTGTACTGTCAAATTCTTCACACTAGGAACTGGCAGAGCATGAGAAAGTTTCAGACCAGATCAAGATTACACAAAGAGGTAGGCATGATTGTCACATCTCTCCAAATACAATGACTTGTTTGGAATTGTTCATGCGGTGGATTGTTTTAGTAAGAGTTTGGAGCTGGTACTAATCATCATACTTCTTTACTTTAGATCTGGAGCAGGATGGATTCTCCAAAAACCCTTTTTTCCATGGAATTATTGCTGAAATGCCAGAGCATCTTAAGTCCAGAGATGGTGAGAAAAAAGAACCGGGCTGCCTGATTCAATATTTCTCTTTTGATCAACAATCCTATTAAAACATCAGATAAAAACTGCTGCATTAGGATACGCATTTGTAATCTAATCATTTAGTGATCTAAATGTGGTTTGTTAACCACATTTGTTATCTAATCTGGGCATGTGTGTCATGTCTAGCCTGAGTGCATTGATGTTACATAAGCTTGTTTTCCCATATTACTCTCTTTTGCTTTACCTCCCCAAAGTTACATTTTTTTAAAAGGAGTCATGACATGAGAAAAGAAATTTGCTTTGATATTTTGACACTCCGTAAGAGGTCTTTGTACCAAAACATCCTGCATGTTTCATAGCTTAAAATGTACCGCTCATTATAAACAAAGCTTTTATTTAATCAAGCTCCAAAAACGGCTCATACACCGGGCAAACACATTTGCATATGACTGCCTCTAGCAAGACTTCAATGAATAGTATGCATCAAAAGATCATTATAATCACTGTCGCTGCCTATACTGGATACAGTATACAGATGTGCGCTCAGTTTCTCTTTACAGACTTCAGCGTCAGAAACAAAGTGGATGGTTTATTTAATGGCGTCCCGGATCACATCAGAGGATTATATGTTTGTTCGGATCATTTGACTGCAGATTGTTTTGTAAACAAGGCACTGTGTAAAAAAAGAGTTTACAAAGAAACTTATGTTGAAAAATTAAGCTGCAACTGTATTTGGATCTGACAGATGTGGATTTTTTTGTACTTTATTGTCATTATAAGTGTACTTCAAGGAACATAATCAAATAATAAACATAAATCCATGTCACGTCCCCTTTAAGTTGAATTGCATTTACATATGCATGTTAGAAACAAATGGTTGTGGCAAGCCATATGTGCCAATGTGAAAAAAAAAGAGTAATGAACACAATACTGATATTGTGGTAACTCTATGTTTTGCAACTTTATATTGTTAAACTCACAGTATTGTTTCTGAGTTTGGTGTTTGCATTAGAGATGCACCGATCGAGCTGTTTCATTTTGTTGCCAAAAGTACAGACAATAATGTCAGCTTCACTCTCTTCTCTCCGACGGCGTAGTGAGTGACACACACCCACGTTCTCTCACTCTCTGGTCTCATTCGCTCTGGGCAAATATTTTATAAAATCTTGTATTGAGCAGAAATGTACTAATTCCTGCAGGTTTCACGAGCTATATAAGTGGAGTGCTCTGCCGCCACTCAAACAGCTTTTGAGTCGCAAGTACCAAAATGTGGCTTACTGCACTTAAACTGTCAAATACATACAAATTGTGTCAGAATGCAAGTCTTGGTCAATATTCAGTTAAACACAGTCAGTTCTGGAACGTTACGTCGTAAACTAAATAGTTTATGCAATGTTGATAAAATAAGATAATGCATGTTGTGTAACAGTATATTGGATCAGTGAATTCGCTTGTAAATTGACAGCAGCCTAATACACTCACCTAAAGGATTATTAGGAACACCTGTTCAATTTCTCATTAATGCAATTATCTAATCAGCCAATCACATGGCAGCTGCTTCAATGCATTTAGCGGTGTGGTCCTGGTCAAGACAATCTCCTGAACTCCAAACTGAATGTCAGAATGGGAAAGAAAGGTGATTTAAGCAATTTTGAGCATGGCATGGTTGTTGGTGCCAGACGGGAAAAATGTTACCTGGTCTGATGAGTCTCAATTTCTGTTGAAACATTCAGATGGTAGAGTCAGATTTGGCATAAACAGAATGAGAACATGGATCCATCATGCCTTGTTCCCACTGTGCAGGCTGGTGGTGGTGGTGTAATGGTGTGGGGGATGTTTTCTTGGCACACTTTAGGCCCCTTAGTGCCAATTGGGCATCGTTTAAATGCCACGGCCTACTTGCCTACAGAGCATTGTTTCTGACATGTCCATCCCTTTATGACCATTGTGTACCCATCCTCTAATGGCTACTTCCAGCAGGATAATGCACCATGTCACAAAGCTCGAATCATTTCAAATTGGCTTCTTGAACATGACAATGACTTCACTGTACTAAAATGGCCCCACAGTCACCAGATCTCAACCCAATAGAGCATCTTTGGGATGTGGTGGAACGGGAGCTTCGTGCCCTGGATGTGCATCCCACAAATCTCCATCAACTGTAAGATGCTCTCCTATCAATATGGGCCAACATTTCTAAAGAATGCTTTCAGCACCTTGTTGAATCAATGCCATGTAGAACTACGGCAGTTCTGAAGGTAAAAGGGGGTCAAACACAGGATTAGTATGGGGTTCCTAATAATCCTTTAGGTGAGTGTAGTCCTGCTGCTGTCTGTCATGTTAATCAAAGAAAATGTCTGCTCTTGACTGAATAACTTTAATTGTAAGCATTAATCTATATTTAATTTGTACAATGATGACTATCCAGTGTTATTTTACATTTAATTACTTTAATTTCTGTAGTATTTCTTAAATAATGTTAAAGTAACCAATAGACTACTATAATGACACTGGCTTGTAAACGTGAGCATCGTGATTATTTGGCGTTTGAAAAAAATAAAACCCATGAAATTATATTCATATGACATCTGCCACTGACTGTACCTGGGATGAAGACATTTCACACGCGCCGCCAGAAGAACACCTGAATGTGAACTCCTCCTGCAGTGTTCAGGGGAACTGTTAGTGCTGCACCAACCCGCGGGGCCGCTTTTATGTAGTCATTTGGCCCGCCCCGCACCACTGTATATATTTTTACAACCCGCCGCGCACCCGCGACCATTAAATAACCCGCAGACCCCCTATGTCTATGAGACGACCCGCGCATCACTAGTTCAGGGCTATCAGGGTTGTCATGTCAACAAATGCACGCACGATGGCATCTCCTGTTGTAGGATGACAGAGTTTACGACAGTAGTTGAGGACACTATTTTTTCCCAACTTTAGGGGGACCCCGAGAGCAAAAGTTACCAAGTGCTGCTTTAAGAAAAGTAGATTTTTGTTCGTATATTCTGTCAAGTATAGTTCATAGAAAGAAAATCGGAATCAGCAGGTCATACATACAAAAAACAAAACAAATTGGAATCGGCGCATCTCTAATTGTGTTATTTAAGCCATCAAGCTGACAGAAATGACTCTCTTTACAGGTCATACCAAGATTGGTTACTCTCTATACTTCTACACGTACAGCTCATGGAAAGGTCGGGCAGTGTACATGGAGGACCTGTATGTGATGCCAGAGTTCAGAGGTAAGAAATCGACACTGTGTGCTTTTGTTCATTTGAATGTAACATAAACTGATTAATGATTTTCTGTGAGTATTTCCAGGGAAAGGCATTGGCAAGGCTCTGATGGCCAAAGTTTCCCAGGTGAGCGAAGTTTATTTATGCTAGATAACGGCAGCATGTGCAGGTGGTCATAAGAAGCTGTTGTGATTTGTGTTTATGATCACCCTTAGCTTGGTCTGGCTGCTGGTTGCACCCAGCTGAATTTCACTGTGCTGGACTGGAACAAGTCATCTCTTGACTTCTACCGAAAGCAGGGCTGCTGGGATGTGACCTCCGACCTCGGCTATCATTGTATGCGCTGTGAGGGCGATGCCCTTGAACATTTGGCACAGGGGGACCTTTAAATTTTAAAGCACATTTATGCCCCTGTCAATCCTAGACCACAGCCACAAGTAACAAGTTGTTTGATAAGCACATGAAGAGAGTAAGTTCAGTTAAAATGGGCACAATGGATTAAGTAACCATGCTCATCTCCTATATCAATTTTCTATATAGACCAGAAGCATTGCAGAAAAACAGCCACCAGATGCTGCATATTTATGTTAAAATGCACATGCATTATTCTACACATTTAAATTGTGAAGTTTGGCCTAACCAAAGATTCAGAAGTGCACTGTAGTGTTTTTGGGAATCACATGTATTGGGCATATTATCACATCATTATTTTGTACCAGTGGAAAGAGTGGAAGTGAAATTGTTACAGTTGTTACTGATACCATTATATTTTCTTAGATATTCTATTTAAATAGCCATTTTAGTGTTTAGCCGTATGTGTCATTTTATTTGTACATTTTAATGTGTTTGCTTAAACATCTAGTCAGTCTTGCTTACAAATCCACCTTATCTGAAAATATACTCAAGCTCTTAAACTACAGTGCATCTGTAAAGTGTTCACTTTTTCCTCATTTTGTTACATAACAGCCTTATTCCAAAATTCATTATTTTCCTCAGTTCTACAAACAATACCCCATAATGACAAGGAGAGACAAGTTTGTTTGAAATATTTGTGAATGTAAAAAAAAGAAAAGAAATCACATGTACATAATTATTCACAGACATTGCTCGATACTTTGTTGAAGCACTTTTGGCATCCATTACAGCCTAAAGTCTTTTTGAGTATGATGCTACAAGTTTAGCACACCTATTTTTGGGCAGTTTCTCCCATTCTTCTTTTTAGGACCTCTCAAGCTCCATCAGGTTTGGATGGGGAGTGTCAGTGCGCAGCCATTTTCAGATCTCTCCCGAGATGTTCAATCGGGTTCCAGTCTGGGCTCTGGCCGGGCCACTCAAGGACATTCACAGAGTTGTCCCGTAGCGACTCCTTCGTTATTTTGGCTGTGTGCTTAGGGTCGTTGTCCTGTTGGAAGATGAACCTTCACCCCAGTCTGAGGTCCAGCGCGCTCTGGAGCAGGTTTTCATTAATGATTCTCTCTACATTGATGCATTCATCTTTCCCTCAACCCTGACTCGTCTCCCAGTTCCTGCAGCTAAAAAACATCCCCACAGCATGATGCTGCCACCACTATGCTTTACTATAGGGATGGTATTGGCCAGGTGCCTGGTTTCCTCCAGACATGACACTTGCCATTCAGGCCAAAACGTTCAATCTTTGTTCCATCAAATCAGAGGATTTAATTTCTCATGGTCTAAGAGTCCTTCAGGTGCCTTTTGGCAAACTCCAGGCGGGCTGTCATGTGCCTTTTACTGAGGAGTGGCTTCCATCTGGCCTGATTGGTGGAGAGCTGCAGAGATGGCTGTGCTTCTGGAAGGTCATCCTCTCTCCACAGAGAAAAGCTGGAGCTCTGTCAGAGTGACCAACTGAATGGACTCCAGTTGTAGAAACATCTCAATGATGATCAGTGGAAACAGGATGTACCTCAGCTCAATTTTGAGTGTCATGGCAAAGGCTGTGAATACTTATGTACATTGTGCGTGTTATTTTTATTTTTATAAACTTGCACAGAAACAAACAAACTTCTTTCACATTGTCATTATGGGGTATTGTTTGTACAATTTTGAGGAAATTAATCAATTGAATCCATTTTGGAATAAGGCTGTAACATAAAAAAAAAGGAAAAAGTGACGCACTGTGAATACTTTCCGGATGCACTCTATGTTGTTATATATGGAAAATTGATTGGTACTCAAGTGTTACAGCCCCCTAGAAGATGATGTGTCATTTTACATTGTACGTGCACATATGTGAGCCACACACCTTTCTCATCTAACATTTGATAACTGTGACCATGCATTTGTTAGTCATAACAGAGAATAAGCTCACAGAAACTAGAGAAATGCACTACAATTGTGAATAAGCAGAATCCTATATGTTGTTGGTTAGTGGAACCATGACTGGATTTAGCTTTTCTGAATTGTTTACTTTGTAGAAGAGTTTATTGCATTTTGCCTTGTAGATCAATTTTGTGCAATATTTAAGAGACTGGATATTTTTATGTTAAAATCTTGTGCTGTTACTGAATACGTCACAAACACGAACAACATATAACTCGCAAGTACCTCAGTCTATACATTTAGTTAGTTGTAATTGGTAATGTGTTTGACCTGCTAGAAAATAACTTATTTTGTAGCACTTGGCTAAACTATAGCTGCTGTATCCAATGTACTGTAGATTCTGAATTATCTGTTCTTTCGGTCCTCAATAAAAGTATATTTGTGTGGGGTTTATTTCACTGCATGGGTTATAACTTACCTAAAGGCCTGTTCACACTAAACTTAATAACTATATTGATACAGATAGCTATAAAAATAGATCTAAACATAAAAGAGTCCACACCAGCTATAACGATAAGACTTTCAGAACTATTTTCACCAGCTGATGAACTGACTGAAACTCAAAATTCATCTTGCAGCACACTTAAGAGTGAAAAGAAATATACTGTGCATTGGTGTTGAGGCTAATAATAACAGTCTAGTTATTGTTCTTGGTGTGAACAGGCTTTAAAGTATTAGTTTATTCAAAAGTGAAAATTCGCATTAATTATTCACCCTCATTTTGTTCCAAATTAAAACTAATCCATATGAATTGAGCCCTTTAGTCCAAATTTCCTGAATAGACATGATCGCTTTATATAATGAACAAATTAGATTTAGGCATTTTTTTCCACATATAAAGAGATTCATCAACTCACATTGTGAAACGGAAGCTCAACCATGTAAGCTTGCCGTGCAAGAACCAATGAGGTTCATTCTTGTGTTACACGAGCTTCAGCAAGAACCAATGAGATTCATTCTCGTGCATTAAGCCCTTTTGGTTGAGCTTCTGTTTATGTTTACTGATCAATGAATGTGAATAAAGGCGTCTGTTCATCATAAAACGATTAAAGGTGCACTATGCAGCTTTTGTCCACTGGAGGGCGCCTATGCAAAACAAATGTGTAGTTTGATGACGCAAAGTGTGAGCGCAGCATCTTGGGAGATGTGGTCTTCTCATCACAGCCGGTGAAAAATAGGACTCGGGCAGAAATCACGTTCATGCATGCGGTTATTAACGTTACTGTAGTCTAAAGCAGAGCAGGACCGAGTGTTATGGACCTGAGCAAAGCTGCTGGAGCGATTGTTAAACAAATACCCGCCTTGCGAATACCGGGACTTTTATTATGACGGGACGGGACTCATTTGCCGGGCGCCTGCACAGATCCGCTCTTCCGGTTATGATTTTGAGGTAATGGAGCTCTGTTTATCATATTAGATACATTTACGTGTGTTTAAAACGATGTTATGACGTTACTCCGTGCGTTCAGTTGTTCACACTGCTAAGAATAAAGCGCTCCTGCGAAATAAAAGCCGAAACCGAGGGTAACGCAGATATGACGCGATTGACAGGCGACTCTCTCAAATGCAATGCTGCAACGTCCCTGTCCTTAGTTAAAATAGCAATTTTCTCACAATTTACAAATAGTTGGAAACATCTGGGATATTGTAGGTACTCAACTGAACAAAATATATAACACTGGCCTAGTGGTTTTTGGATATTTTACTGCAAAAATACTACATAGTTCACCGTTAAGTCTCTTCGGAAAATTTTAACTAAACCGATCAATTCAAATGGATTTACAATCTGTTTAGGAACTTTTTGAAGTGTCAGCTGTGTAGCTATCAACGGATGAACAGAAAGCTCACAGATTTCATCAAAAATGTCTTGTTTTCCAAAGATGAACTAAAGTCTTACAGGTTTGGAACGGCATGTGGGTGAACTATCCCTTTAAGCCTTTAAAACAGTGTGATCTAGATTAGTGTTGAACAAAACTATGCACGACTAATCATAAAATAAACAGAGTTAATGCCATCAAAGCTCACTTTTGAAGTAATGACCATGAGATAAATTGTAGCGGGAAGAAGGATTCACATTTGGCCTGCAGATCACTAGGATACATTTCTAAGCTTCTCAATCGCCAACAGGTTGCAGTTTCCACACCTTAAGCAACAGCGACATCAAGTGTTCACCCGGAGAAGTGATTAACGATATAACACATTTATGACTTTTTCCAGAGCACTTCACTGAGGAATTCAACGAGTATTTCAATGTCTGTAACAACTGAGACAACAATTGTGAAGTTCCTTCGTTCTCAGCTGATTGGCAGGCCAAAGTGGCGTAGCAAATTCGATGAGAAAAAATGTGAGAAAAATCTTCTGTCTGCAATAATATATCAGACAGGCTCTGATTTGCTCATTTTCCGAGTCATGATAATCAAACTCACTGCCAGGAAACCATCCTTTTTTGGGGTCTTATTTTGAGAGGGAGAGCAGAATTACGCACATCTTGACATTATCTACGTTTATGTTAGGAAACGATGATTAGACTGAACTACTTATCATTAAGCGACCACAGAGGAGATAATGACAACAGATTTCAGAACTAGCCATTTCAACATATTACATTTGGGATTAAAAGATAAAACGCAGCTCAAGCAAAAAAAAATATATATAAAATATTGTGTGTGATAGCACACACACAAGTTCATTTATAGACCTACTATATCACATTTCTACTAATGTTCTAATGAGTTGATTCAGGTTACATAAAGAATCCAAAATGTGTATTGATGGAGTATTTTCACACAAAATAGAAAGAATATGTCGTTTAACACAATTATCATTCTTTGGCATATGCAAAAAACATATTAAAATGTATTATTAAAGTGAGGGTATAGGCATTTTTAGAGCAGCTTGCAATAGAAAGCTAGCTTTGAAAGCATGAGATCCTTCGCCCCCTTCAGAGCATATCCAAAGCCACGTCTCCTCCAAAACTCATGAACATGAACAGTAGAGTCTGCAAAGCGTTCCTGAGAGACAGAGTTAAAGTCTCAAACTCTCTTAAAGCACATAACTTTACAATAATAATGAATGAAAACAACTTTCAACAAAGAATCACTGACCTGTACCACCTGACTGCTGCCGATTCATTTCAGCTAGTTATGGCATGAACGCAGACTGGTTGTTTTGGTTTTGTAAGGGTGTTCCAAACGAAATTGAACAACTGAATCCCTTCATGAAGGGCCCTTCCACAAGTCTGCAAGCGAAGGGAACATGCAATGGTTATTTCAAGGAAGTAATTGAATTGTTTTAATGGTCGTGCGACCCAGGGTGGCGAATCTTAATGATTCCTTTTAATATGGCGGGAGAGTTGGAGTTAACCGATAAACTGAATAATTCGCATTGTTTTGTTGTGCTATATTACACACATTTTCATCATGCATTTAATTTTAAAGGATTATTTCACCCCAAAATTAAATTTCTGTCATTAAAGGGGTACTTCAGCGCTGGGAAGATGAATCTGTATTTGAACTGGGTCATCAATGCAGTAGAAATGTGAAATTATTTTTGAATTTGGTGCTTTCTAGACTGAGAAAAGACAGAAAATGTATTTTTGTCCCATGGGGATGAAAGACTACAATTCCCAGAATGCTTCGCTGCCCTGTGCCATTCCCCAACGCCACCAACTTGATTACAGTGACTGAGTTAGAGGAAGACACTACAATTAAATACTGAACGTGTCTGTTCAATATAATGAGTGAGTCTCCGCGCGAGTATCACAGCACTGAGCACTAACTGCACGAGTGATGAGAGCTGAGGTAATCGCGACTACACTCGCGGCATACATTCACAACGCGAGTTCAGTCTGGCGCGTTTCAGTTCATGCCTTTACAAGCTTAACTTTCATAGAAATTAATTTGAGAAGTTAAAAGACTTACATTGCACACCATAGCTCCGTTTAAATGAGTGCCTGCCAGCTGAGCTCTCCCTGCAAGCTGAGTGTTATCTCCATCCCCCATGCGCGAGTTCAAAACATGTGGAAATGGCTCCCTCTGCTGGCTGTAGTCTTTAGCCTTTGGGAAAACATTCCTCCTATGATGCAAAAATCGTCAATTTGCATCATAGGAGGAATTTTTCTAAAAATAAAATGCATAAATCTCTTGTCTCAGGGAGATATGAGGGGGGAAAGCACAATAATTTGAATATACTCCAGGGTTTCTACTGATACAAAGCCATATGCTAATCGCTGAAGTAACCCTTTAAAGGAAGTGTATGTAAGATTGTGGCCAAAACTAGTACTGCAATCACATTCAAATGACTGCAGAGCGGTGTATCCCCCTCCCCCCAGATGCCGAATCACTACTGACTTTGTGATTGGTAGATAGGTGGAGGGTGGAGCTTCAGGCCAAAACATCAACATCAGCTGAGGGCTGCAACAACAACTTTTAAATGACAATATCCTGGCTGGACTACTGTTGTCAGTGATATAAGGATTTGAAATTAACATTATTTCTTAATGTCTAGTGGCATATCAGGACCATTTCATGATTAATTGAAATACATTTCTTACATACAGTTCCTTTAAGTACTCCCCCTCATCGTCCCAAACCCGTAAGACCTCCGTTCATCTTCGAAACACAGTTTAAGATATTTTATATCTAGTCCGAGAACTTTCTTTTCCTCCATTGAAAACGTCTTCTCTTCCGGGTCTGTTGTCAATCTGCATTTGTGACTCTGCAGTGACGCTGCTGACGTCTTATCTGGTGCGCCCGTGTATTCAGGGTTCAAATAAATATTGTCTTCCTCCAAATCGAAATCCTCAGACATGTTTGTGAAGGCTGTTTGTTTTGTTTACAGCGTGCGTCTCTCCCTCAGACTGTAAACGAACATCAGGCGCATCAGATAAGATGTCAGCAGCGTCACTGCGAAGTCATGACTGTGGATGACAACAGACTCGGAAGAGAAGACAATGGACAGTATAGTGTGCATACACTTGCATACACTCTCGGACTAAATATAAAATATCCTAAACTGTGTACTGAATATGAACGGAGGTCTTACAAGTGTGGAACGACATTAGGGTGAGGAGTTAATGACCTAATTTTCATTTTTAATAATAATAATAATAATGTGTTCGATTTATATAGCGCTTTTCAAGGCACTCAAAGCGCTTTACATAGAAGGGGGGAATCTCCTCAACCACCACCAATGTGCAGCATCCACCTGGATGATGCGACGGCACCCATACTGCGCCGTATTATTATTATTATTTTAGGGAAGTGACAAAAATACTTTTTTTTCACAAACAAACTAAACTATTCAACAATTCTCGTCAACATTAGTCTCCTACTCTGTTGACGTGGTAAAAACTGTGAAGCGTTTCCGGGTTCTACGTCAGAACGCCGGCTCATTATTGGCATTATTATTCTACCAGATAAATTATTATTGGCTCAAATTGTCGGCCAATGGTGAGTCGTCGTTCTGACGCAGAACCCGGAACCGCTTCACAGTTTTTACCACGTCAACAGAGTAGGAGACTGACAGTTGTTGAATACAGTCGTTATTTTGAGGGGGTTTTGCACACAAAAAGTATTATTGTCACTTCATAACATTAAGGATGAACCACTGTAGTCACATGGACTATTTTAACAAACTCTTCACTACTCGAAAGTTGCAATGACGTTGCTGTCAATGGCTGGTTCAGAAAACATCTCGGATTTCAACAAAAGCATCTTAATTTGTGTTTCGAGGATGAACAAAGGTCTTACAGGTTTGGAACGACATGAGGGGGAGTAATTAATGACAGAATTTCCATTTTTGTGTGAACTAATCCATTAAGTTTAAAAAAGTTTCATAGGTAAGAAATGTATTTAACACACACACACATAAAGCATATTTTAAGAACTTAATTATTTATTTGTATCATATAAAAGGGATAGTTCACCCAAAACTTAAAATGAAGCCACCCCATGATTTACTCACCCTCAAGTTATCCGAGGTGAATATGACTTTCTTCTTTCAGTCGAATACAACCGGAGTTATATTAAAAATATCCTGACTTTCCCAAGTGATGAAGTGCTATGTGCTATGCTATGCCTGACGTCATTGTTGCGCCGGGTCCAGGCGGTCCGCCTGAAGCTAGATATTTTACTTTAAAAAGTTTTAAATATGGATATTTTTCTTACACAAATCATTTATTCTCTTCAGAAGGCCTTTATTAACCCCCTGAAGCCGTGTGGATTACTTTTATAATAGATAGATGCACTTTTTTGAGCTTCGAGTTTTGGGCTGGCATTCACTGCCATTATAAAGCTGGGAAGAGAGCGGACATTTTTAATATAACTCTGTATTCATCTGAAAGAAGAATGTCATACACTTATGATGGCTTGAGGGTGAGTGAATCATTTTCCTTTTTGAGTAAACTTTCCCTTTAACAGCGATTATAAGAATCCTATTGTTTCTGCCTAGCGTTGACGTGGTAATTCCATGCGAAGCTAATGAGGAAATGATGCGTCTTTCTAATTGCTCCCTTAGCCAAGCGCGTCCCAAATGGCTTCATTATGACACACAAGTGCCCTGCTCCCTACAGAGTCCCCACTTCAAGGGCTCTGCCCTTCGGAGGGAGCATGGCATAGAGATGCTCACTTTGATTGTAATTTGCCCCAACTCTGCATAGCATGAAACACAGATGACGTGTGATGTCTGCGCGAGCAGGTGCATGGAGGTTATGGAAATATGAATGCAAAATGCAATGCAATGATTGGATGAACATTTTATGGTCGGACTCCTACGCTGTCCAATACATCTAGACCACTTAACATAGTGAGTACTACCAGGATGTGAAGAGACTTTCAACCAGCACAACAAAAAAACTTTTATTGAAATGTATTTTTCATTATAGGTCAGAGTGAAATAAAAATTAAGAATGTAACAGCATTTCACTCCCCTTTTTCTTTCCTTTTCCTGTTTTTTTTTCTTCCGCAAAAAATATTGTATATATACAATATTATATATATATTCTTGTGGTGACAATTTAATTAGCACTCTTTACTTAATTAGTCCATGGCCACACTCTTAGAGAATCAACCAGTTCAACATCTTATTTAAAAAAGTAAGTTACCTGGTTGCCTTAAAATTTTGAGTTCATTGAAATTAAAAATTTGAGTAAATACAATGAACATTTTTGAGAATTGACAACCTTTATTCAAATAATATTCAAAGATTTTATTTTTTTAAAGAAGCATATTGGGTAATTGTATTTTATTTGTGATGACGCAGTGAAACATGCCAAATTTAGCTATTTTCATGATTTATCAAAATTTATTAAACCAATTTCCTTCATTGTATCAACTAAAAAAATTAATTTCAATAAACTCAAAATTTTACGGCAACCAGGTTACTTACTTTTTTAAGTTAAACCAACAACTTTATTTTATTTTTTACAGTGTAGAAAAAGACGCGGAAAAAACGCACTTGTTGATTCGGGGCAGGACAGGACAGAGCTAAATAGCATTTCACTACAGAATAAGAATACTTGGCACGCACGAGGGGGGGAAGGAAATCTGTTTTCCACTGCTGTGCAGGACTCACTTCCCCGCAGTGCATACTTGAGCACATGGACGCAGGAGGGCTTTGAAATGACACCTCTCATGGACTAGACCATGATCTATTTATCACAGAGAACACGAGGAAGTCGTGCCAAAGAATCAGGTCTCGGGAAGATGCGAATCACATCCAAATCCCACAGTGTTGCTGTGCCGCTGTCAACTCTCTGCACAAGAATGAACGGAATATTGCAATGCCATTTGGGCCAGCTGCAGTTTATGCAATAAACGCAAGACAGTTCTCCGTATACCAAAGCAGTGCCAGCGGCGAGTCAATCTTGTGCACAGGGTTCGCGTTGACCGCGCAGCACCGAAGTTGAAGAAGCCCCCGCGCATGAGACCTACCAGAGAGGCTCAGGGATGTTCTCGTGGAATATGGACAGAATGATTGACGTGGAAGCTTCAGAACGGTAAACGACCCGTGTGCGCAACAATGCAGCGAATTTTCCAGAGGAGACGGATCCGCACACTGCGCTTGGTTTGGTCGCTCATGGCCGCGCTCGCGCTGTCACTAGCCGTGTGCAGTGCCATATTTACAGTGTGGACATTGCGACAAACGCGGGACCTGTCGCGGTCTTTCCAAACTCTGCAGGAGCGCTTGGAGCAGGTAAACGCGATGGCTCGTTTGGTTTTGGTCTTTCAAGCGCATGACAGATGCATGCATGCATTCTCAAGCACATTTGTCAAACAGTTCTTACTAACCATGCAGTGATCTTGCAATTACGCGTTTCTTTTTTTTTAAATCACTAGGTTCTCCTTGCTATTATGGTCCTGACCATCCAAGCCCTTTGCAGGCTCTTTTAGGGGAGGTATATCATGAGGAATGCAAGCATATCATTTCGAGGCACTTGATTACACAAACATACAGCTGCGGCTCCGCTGGGGGTCTGCGGGACGCGTTTTTATGAGCCTTCCAGACTTTGCGCGCGGGGTGCTGTGAGTTATGGCCTATTTAGTTTCTAAAGTCGCTGCCAAGTGTGATGGTTTTGTTGCCAATTCTGCTCCATGTTTAGGGCAATTTACTGGAAATCTTAGACTACTTGGCACGAGCGCGTTTCGAAGCCAATTGACATTGCGTTTTAAGCATCTCGTCTCGTAAAAGCATTTGTGTAATTATAGGTAAATGATTTGCGACTTGTAAGCTACCATTTGGAGCCGTAGCTTACCCTCAGATAAAGATGGGCAACTTTTTCATGAGTTCTTCCGCCGATGTGGACGAAACACTACTGAACTGAAGTACTAAAGTGTTCCGACTGAGAGAGGGGCTCATCGCTCATGACGCCACAGAGCACGACCAGTGTTCGATTCCAGAACGAATGACTCTTATGAACCGGTTCTTTTAAGGAATCAAATTATACAGCGTGACTAGAGCGATTACTGCACGAAGGACTCTTGAGGGCCGTTTTTTTTTTTAGTGACTCGAAAGCACTTATGAATCGGTCTTTGCAGTTACTGAATTAACTGGTGGTTAATGAATAGGCATGTTTTGAGTTTTGCTGTAAGTTACTTTTAGGCTCTTGACACTTAAATCAAATAGTTTTTAGTGTGACAAACATGTAAAAATCAATGACGAAAATAATGAATTAAATACCAATATTAATATTTTTTATTATTATTAATATTTTTTTGTTGAGTTTTTTCAGTTCCAACCGAATTTGAGAGCGATTCATACACTTAACAGATTAATTAAAAACACAGAGACATAGGCCTAAAATAAAAATACAAAACACCATGGGCAGGTATAGTTTTAAAAGTATGCTCATATTTCTACCTTAATTGTAGATTAAACTCATTCTCTGATTGTAAACTTGAATAGAGTTCACAAACTGCTAGCAATATTTCCAGCAAATATGTTGGCTACTTGTTTAATTGGTTAAAAATGTGGGGAATATGTTTTCCGTTGATTTTCAGAAAATGAGAAAAACATTACAAACAATTCAGTTAAACTCTTAAACATGCTGGGTTAAAAACAACACAATTTTGGTTAAAATACAACAAATCCAGCGCTGGGTTGCTTTTCCCTAGCTGGTTGGGTTAAACGTTTGACCCAACATGCTGGATTATTTTATTGAACTCAACTATTGATTAAAATGACTATATTGCTGGCTTAAAATGCAGCAAAAATGAACCCACACATATAATTACTAACAACATCAATAATCAAAAGGTACACATGTATTAATAAGCAAGAACACCCAGGAATGCAAAAAATATATATAGGCAAGAGTTAAAACAACTAACTCTTGCCTATATTTTTAAGAAGTGCAGGAAAAAATGACAACTTAACAAGGATGCAGCTTATACAGTTAAACAAAATAACTTTTTAATTGTTAAATATTTAATAACTTGTTTGAAAACAAATCTGACCATATTTCACCAACGTACCTACTAAATGCACTATTGCCAAAACTCACCGCAACCAGTTTTCAAAGTTCTTTCTCCTCTCTGCTTCGTTTACTTCTATTCTCCACATATATTCCTGGCGTACACTTTAAAAATTGCTGGGTTAAAAACAACCCAAGTTGGGTTGAAAATGCACAAATCAAGAAATTGGGTTGTTTGAATGGGTAAAATCACTGGTTTCAAACAACCCAATTTCTGGGTTTGTCCATTTTCAACCGATCTTGGTTTTTTTTTAATCCAGCATTTTGTAGGGAGTGTAAGTGCAGCGGCGTGTTGCCGAAATCTGCACCAGTGATGGGCTGCTGCGAACTTCAGACCGCTGATCCGCATTTCTCATAACTGAAAGATATCGTGACCTGCAGATAAACAAACAGTGCAGAGTTCTGAGAACATTTTATAACATCCAAAGTAATTAGATTCAGTATTATGACAAATAAAAAATATAAGGGCGGCCATCTTTGTTTGAAAAGGAAAAAGCCAGAGTTCTGTGTATTTCAACAGATGGGTTGTTATAGTAAAGCCCCATTGGGTTATTGCGTCGGAGGGTGGGTGGGGGTTCAGGGAGTCTTGTTTCAATCAGGGGGGGGAATCATTTTGTTTGTCCCATGCCCATCAATAGTATAAAAGCCGAAGTGGGTCAAGACTTTGGTCTTGGCTGGGCCATCTATTATTTTACTCCCACTCCTGTCCGCCATCTCGTTAAAACTAAGGCTAGTTAACTTATGTTCATGTTTCCCTCATTCATGTGTTAAGTGCCACCTCGAGGAGCAATAATAGCTCGTTTCCACCGGGCGGTGCGGTACGGTTCAGTACAGTGTAGTGCGATCCGAGACCATAAACGCTGATCCGGCTTGTGTTTCCACCGGCAACAGTATGCTTATGATAGGCGTGGTTTAGCAATCAACTAAATCCCGCTCGAAGGGTGCCAAAAAAGTGGTGCGGTACAGTTTGGAATCAGGTTACTATTCATAACTTCTGACAATGGAAACAGCAAAAATTGTGTACCGTACTGAACCGTACCGCTCTGTGGAAATGAGCAGGGAAATCTATTTAGAGCACCTATTTTATTAAAGGTGCACTATGCAGCTTTCCGTCCACTGGAGGGCGCCTATTTAAAACAAATGCGTAGTTTGATGACGCAAAGTGTGAGCGCAGCATCTTGGGAGATGTGGTCTTCTCATCACAGCCGGTGGAAAACAGGACTCGGGCAGAAATCACGTTCATGGATGCGGTTATTAACGTTACTGTAGTGTGAAGCAGAGCAGGACCGAGTGTTGTGGAGCTGAGCACGGCCACTGGAGTGATTGTTAAACAAATACCCGCCTCGCGAATACCGGGACTTTTATTATGACGGGACGGGACACATTCGCCGGGCGCCTGCACTGATCCGCTCTTCCGGTTATGATTTTGAAGTAATGCAGCTCTGTTTATCAAATTAGATACATTTAAGTGTGTTTAAAACGATGTTATGACTTTACTCCGTGCGTTCACTTGTTCACACTTTATGGGGCACAGTATAACATGTATTAATACTTACTTTTTTTAAAAACGCCGTATTTTTCATATATTTGACCTTTATTCCACACCGCTGTCTCCACTGTCCTTTGAACGGCTTGTCTGCTTCCTGTTTCTATGAAGCCCATCCCTCTGAAAAACGCAATGGTCTTAGATCGGTTAGATGGCCAAATGTAGTTTCCTGTATTTTTATTGGCTGAAGTGCCAAGCACAGGTTGTCCGGAAATGCCACGCCCCTTACCATTACGGGCAGAAGTCACATCTGCGGAGACTAGCGAGGGTTTATGATGTCACCAACCCAGGAAGAAGCTTGTTGTAGTCCAAACCGGCCGCTTTTGTAGGCAATAAACTGCTGTAACTATAAAAGACAATATCTCCGTTTGCATTGAACTTTCAGCGCTGTAACTTTGCAGATACTGTTTATGCTCAAGCAGCAACATTACACACTAACTAAAGTTAAACAAGTGACATCGCATGCAACCACCCCTTTAATTAAAATATCGATATTTTCCGCCAACTTATTGATTTTTGTATTGCATGGAGAAGGACAACAATATATTGCCCTATCGATATTTCGTTCCACCAATAGTTTCAACTGTCAGTGAGATTGACCGGCTGGGTAACACAAAAACTACCCAACCATGGGAAAAAAAATAACCCAACAGGCTCAAGCCAGAGTATATGGTTTGGCTTCAGCTACAATCATCTGTTTTGTAATCAATATCTGGCAACAGTACATTGCTTTTCCACATGGGCGAGCAATTCATTGGAGCTATTGTGCATGTTAATTTAATTACTGTAACCCCCCCCCAATATTTCACCCCTAAAAAGCTGTAAAAATGTTTACAGCTCTGCATATGTCGCACAGTACAATTTGTGTGCACCGACTGCACTGTCTACGTCTATAGTCCATCTGCATGGAGTTGATTGAAAGTCCAGATGGACAGGTACTCACTCACACACTTCTAGGCACAACCGCAGATCCTGTTGCCAAACATTTCTTAAACTGCTGACAAAGCTTTCACATGCTTGTCACATTGTTTGTCAGCCTTTTCTTTTCCACATGCTTTAAAGTTTCCTTTTAACAAAGAAGCATTCCGGGAATGTATTGCATTAAGAGAGAGAATTTTTTTTTTTAAAGGTGTTGTTACCGGTTTTCATTTAGGGGAAGTGGTTGACCTATTAAAAACTTGAGTTTCAGCGTTTGCCAGGCTTCTGGCGACTGTTTGTTTGTGTCTCGCTCAGGAACGCCTCCGGCTTTGGGTTTGATTATTTCAAAAGCTATGACTACTGCATGGGTTACCCGCAAAACGCCAGTTAATAGAAGCCAGCAGTGTTTTTCTCCCCAGTGGCCTGCTCGAACTTGACACACACATTAGGTTCCTTTCCCGGCCCAGTCACGCTGCTGTTGTCTGTCTCACATATCTGTCTGCAGAAGCTGTTGAAAAATGTTATTCTGTCCTCTTCTCCCGCTCGTTATTTCTCTCTCTCTCTTGCAGGTGAATATGCAGCGCAAGGCCATCTTCCAGCTCATCCTGGAAAAACGCGAACTGCTGGAGAGCCAGAGGTTCCGCAGAGATGGTACTGAAGGACATCATATTTCATAATGTCAGGCATTAAGCCAGTTATTGAAATCCATTCAAAGCACTTTACTAGTAAAGACTGAAAAAATGATCTGTGATTATGACAGTTTCACACGCAGAACATCCATTATAGCAATCACTCTCTTTGAGGGGAATTGAATAAAACCACAGAGATTAAAAAAATGCACAAACACGTAGCCGTAAAACGGACACATGACAGATGCTGTCAGAAAACCTTGGATCACCTGCAGTCTTTCCAGCTGCAGAAGGATGATCTTTGCTCATTGCACAGAATATTTACAGAGAGACCAAACCGTTTTGGACACCAAGCCACCTTGGGTAAACCATTGGGTATATGTTTCCAAAAGCTGCAACAGGAAACAGTAGGCAGCAGGCTGAATGACAGCAGAAATTACAGGTTTGAGCTGGATGGACACGCACACGGCAAAACCCAAACTGGCACAAGGACCGCAAGGGCATATTGGTTTTAGCAACCTTCTAAAACAACTGCATTGAAGCCAGAAACAGCTTTAATTAGTAATACACCGTGAACCCTACAGTGCTCATTATTATTCATTGATCTGAGTAGGTTGAACTTAAAGGGATAGTTCACCTCAAAATTTCAATTATCTCAAGATTTACTCGCCCAAGATTTACAAACACAAAAATATCATTGCTCTTCTAAGCTTTATAATGGGAGTTAATGGTGGTCCTGATTTTGAAATCGATGGGTTTTTGTTAGAAAAATATCCTTATTTAAAACTTTATAAACTAAAATAACTAAATAAATACACAAGTCAACTTACGGCAAAAGAATAACTCCTGACGCAGGATGTAGGAGTAGCGTAGGCTCTGACAAATAGAGCTGGGCAACAAACATAAGCTCCTCTTATATTGAAATCCTCTGACATTTCCCCTTTAAAAATTCTCATTTTAGACTTCTAATTCATGCCCGGTGTTTTGTTTTGCTCTATCCTTTGCATTTCCACATTCGTCCTTACGTCATGCATCAATGGTTACTCTTTCGGCGCAAATCGATGCATACAGCCGTCCGTCGGAAGTCAGTGTTTTTAGTTTATAAAGTGTTAAATATGGATATTTTTCTTACACAAACGCAGCGCTTCGCTTCAGAAGGCCTTCATTAACCCCCTGGAGCCGTGTGGAGTACTTTTATAATGGATGGATGCACTTTTTTTGGGCTTCACAATGGGGATGAGCAATGATATTTTTGAATATAACTCTGATTGTATTCGTCTGAAAGAAAAATGACATAGACACCTAGGATGGATTGAGGGTGAGTGAATTATGAGATCATTTTCATTTTTGGGTGAACTATCACTTTAAATTCAACAAATTAGTTCAAACAAATAAACTTTTATGAGTATTAAGAACTTTCTTTTAGATATATTTAAGTAATCTGGAACGTTTCGTTGTTTTGAGTTTTATGAACATGTTTATTTTAATTTAGACAAACTTAAAGGTCCACTGAAATCAAAATTTAAGTTTTTTAGCTTTTAGTATGACTGTGTTAGCCTTAAAGTTATGAATAAGCTGGTATGTTCCAAAACTATGACAAAATTTGCATTTAGGAGATATAAGCATTCAAAATTTCCTCTAAAACGAATCTCAGATTTTGGTGACATCATCGCAGACTTCACTTTCTCGTCAAATCTTCTGTCCAATCAGAATGCGCTCTAGAATCCTAAAGCCCGCCCCCCTACTCTGCTGAAGCTGAAATCGGTCAGTTGTTAACACACATTTACTAATTTCTACATGGTGAAAGGCACATAGCACACTATATATGTGATAGGAAACGATTCAGTGTAAATATGCTTTCATTTGAGGCGAATAAAGTCTGTTTTCACGTTAGTTTTACCGCAGCCGCGCACACACCCCAAAGGCTCTGGTCTAAATTTAGACTACAGACACGAGAGCGCAGCGCGGATCATATGCGCGAGTCCGCGCAGACAACAAACATATCGATCCATTTGAATTCTGCACAGAATGCTGCATTTCAAAGCGATATGGAGGAGATTATGATGGTAAACAGTGTTAGAGGAAACTGGCTTTACCAAACAGGAAGGTCCGCTCTTGCGCTCTAGGTCAAACTGTATATTAAAGAAACGCTATTGGCTGTTTCAAAAAAAGGGAGGAGCTGCTAACAGCTGGAGCAGTTTCAGGGGGAAATTACGTCAACACATTGAATAATGCGGTGCGTTTCAAGGCACTTCAGTGGGCCTTTAAATTTAACTGAAACTGGGCTCGCATTTCTATTCTATTTCCCAGCATTCTTTGGGAGAGTAAATGCTAAAAGTAATTGTTAAATAATGTTTTTTTTTTTTTTTAGCTTAAAGGGTTACTTCAGCGATTAACATATGGCTTTGTATCAGTAGAAACCCTGGAGTATATTCGAATGATCGTGCTCCCCCCCTTTTATATCCCCCTGAGACAAGAGATTTATGCATTTTATTTCTGGAAAAATTCCTCTCGTGACGCAAATTGAGATATTTGCGTCAGGAGAGGAATGTTTGCCCAGAGGCTAAAGACTACAGCCAGCAGAGGGGAGCCATGTGCATGGGGAATGGAGATCACACTACAGCACAGCTCACCTACAGGCATTAATTTAAACTGATGCTAAGCAATGTAAGTGTTTTAACTTCTCAAATTAATTTCTATGAAAGTTAAGCTTCCAAAGGCATGAACTGAAAACTAGTTGTGAATGTTTGCGAATGTGGTTGCGATTACCTCAGCTCTCATCACGAGAGCTCATCAACTCATTTATGACGTTAAATGTAATCTGACTCCTAATCTGAGTCTGCTGTGAGACTCACGCAGCAACTCAATATTGAACACATGTTCAGTATTTAATTGTAGGAACTCAGTCTCTGTAATCCAGTAGCGGTGGCTTTGGGAATGGCCTCACAGGGCAGCGAAGCATTCTGGGAATTGTAGTCTTTCATTCCCATGAGACAAAAATACATTTTCTGTCTTTTCTCAGTCTAGAAAGCACCAAATTCAAAAATAATTTCACATTTCTACTACATTAATGACCCAGTTTAAATACAGATTCATCTTCCCAGCGCTGAAGTAAATATTAAACTTTTAAGAGTAATTCAAATACATATATAGTGGCTATATATAGTACAAATTACTTCAACTTTGAATTTCTTAACTTAAACATTTAGTTGTAACTGATAACCTAATATTTTGTTTTGTTTTACCAAATTATTCAGGCTCACAGTGTAGACTTACTTCAGTTCTGTTGCAAGTATGCGATAAGACATCTCAAGGCCACTCTCCAGAGTACATGGTGGAAAAAAAAACAGTGCCAACGGGGTAAAAACAACAGAACGTGAGGAGCTCAGGCCAAAAAGATCAACAAAATAAACATTAGCATTGAACAGATGGAGCTTCAGAAGTCTAATGAGCAGCCGCAAGTCTTCAGCTGACACCTGACGGCTGTCTGATTTCAGAGCCAAAATGCTTATCCACAATCATTGCTCAAAATATATTGTTTTCCTAGCCAGAATAGTGCCCCTTAGGGACAGTCACGGCTTCAAGTTGAAGCGGTCAGCCAGAAATAACAGTGGCTTTACCCATTTCTACGAGGCTCCTTTTGATGTCTGAGACGTAGGTGATCAGTCAATGCATATTTTGACGGACTACCGGGAGTTCAGGCAGCTCCCCTGAGGCCAGATTTCGAGAGTCTCTGGAGAGGGGCAAAGAAGAAAAAAACATATTTCTCAAAGTGGTTTCTTTGAATAATTGCATTTAGTTGAACGGTAGCCATCGCTGTTAATCTCTCTCATTTCATATGA